>NC_069370.1:41770227-42073257 GCF_021730395.1 Mercenaria mercenaria
ATATCTTAGAATAAAACTGATTATTTTATTTACTAAGTAAAATGTCACAAAAATAGTATTATGTACGAACGATTTATATCAAAAAACCGAATGAATATCATAAAATCGCATGCAATTTTAGATATCTTTAGTTAATTTAATATCATAAAATGTAACTTCAGGTAACAAAAATAAATTAAAGATATCATAAAATCAAATTAAGGATATGAGAAAAATATTTCATAATTAGATATATCCAATATTCTATTTTGTGATATCCATCAATCATTTTATGATATCTTTAAGCCATTATACATTATATGAGATATTGAATTATGACAAGAGTTATCATCGAATACTTTATATCACAAAAAACCCCTTATGCTATCGTAAACTGAATTAAGAATATCACAAAATGAATACATTGTCCCTTAATACAATAGTTATGCTTTCATCAGTCAACTTTGTTACCTACACTAACTGTCATGTATCGCATAACATCAAACACATTTTCGCTGTATGCCAGATGCCGACCTACATTTTCAAGCTTCATGCAGACATTTGTATACTCAGTTCGCATGAAGCTACCCAACTTGCGAAGGTCACAAAAATCTAAATAGTATTCTCCATATATTCTATATAATTTTTTCACAGAGCTGCCACACATTTCAGAGTACAAATCCTTGTATCATTTCAAAGAATTATGATAAAGTTGACATAAATGAAGAGAAAAGTAGGGGTCATATCTCTTCTAAAAGATTGGCCGTAGTACATATAAATCTCGTTGACCTTAGTACATGTTTAACTGGTTGCCCTTAGTACATAAGTAGCTGGTTGACCATAGTACATGTTTAACTGGTTGAACTTAGTTCATGTTTAACTGGTTGACCTTACTACATTCTTAACCGGTTTAGTACATGTTTAATTGGTTGACTTTTGTACATGTTTAACTGGTTGACCATAGTACATGTTTACATTATTGCCCTTAGTACATGTTTAACTTGTTGCCTTTATTACATGTTTAACTTTTTGATCATGGCCATAGTAAATGATTAACTTGTTGCCCTCAGTATATCTGTAGACCGTAGTAAATGTTTAAATGGTTGACCTTAGTATATGTTAAAATGGCTGACCTTAGTACATGCTTAACTGGTTGACCTTAATACAAGTTTAACTGGTTGATTTTAGTACATGTTTCACTGGTTGACCTTAGTACATATTTTACTGGTTGAACTTAGTACATGTTTTACTGTTTGACCTACGTACACCCTGTATAAGAAGTGTCTTATAAGACCTGCTGTATGTAAATGCCAAGAACGTGACGCGAATTAGAAAATAAGAAACTCAAAAGTACCTCGTCTGTAAAGCTTAAATCAAAGTAACGGAAACAGCCTTAAAATGCTATTCTTGACAAGTTAATATAATTATTTTTAGCACGATTGTCTTTTTTCCTGAAGCTGAAAGAGGTGGCTGTGATTTATGTCAAATATATATATAATGTGCCATCATTTGAAATCAAAACGTCTAAACCCAAAAGGTTTGAACATTAGCAATTAATTAATATATTACAATTCGGGGAAGATCGTGTCGCATACCACAATCATAGACCGACACACAGTTTTTGTAATTCACCTGTAGGTTAGCTGTTTTAACGAAATGAAAAATTTGATTTTTGAAAGACAACATGATTAAATGGAAGTGTGAATTAAAATGCAATATCTGGCTATAATAAGAATGGATGTGTTCGTCTCGAAACGGCATTGCAGAAAGTTGCGCTTGTTACATATTTAAAAGTGTTTTCCAAAGTGGTTCATATTGAAATCAAAACAAATGGTTTTGTCACTGTGATCTATATTTATATTGGTATTATACTGCATTCTAAAAAACACAAAGAACCTGTTCTTTTTTCAGTATATTGATCAGTTTTAAATTATTCGTTCGAAATTCATTTTGAAGCGTATTTTTCCTTCAGCCATTTGGACACCATCTTAATAGTAATTATATACTGTTTGATCTTTTTTTTTTAAAAAAAGTTTAACATATCTTAGCAGGTATAAAAGGTATGCAAATAAATGTTTTTAAATGCAACATTTAACCAATGGAGTATACCGTTTTGGTCTATCTTTTAAACTGTATATTCAAAATTCAAAAAGTCTACACTTCCACGTCTGAGACCATACGTAAGTAGGAATTTTCGCAAAAACCTGTTAAAGAAATCAGTGAATCAAACATTTGACCTGTCGGCTTCAGCGTCACCTTTTTGTTTTCGCAAAAAAGTACATTGCAAGTATAAGTATAAATAATTTTGCAAAAGTCTTTGTAACCTTGTAAGAGAAAAGTTTATATAATATTTTATTGAATTAAAAAAAAGATACGGTATTTTATTTTTGCTGTCTCATAAAATCAAAAGACTGTAAGTTTAACAGACAGATTGAAAACTTGACTTACAAGCTCTAAATTTAAATATTAAAAAAAAACATCACTCACAAGGAACACCAAGAAAATAGGAAGAAAAAACTAACTTTGCTCTTTTGATTTCAGTTTAAGATAAAATAAGAAAAAAAACTAAATTTATCGTCAAATCATATCATAAAGAAATAAGGATGATGTCCAACAGGGAAAGCCACGTTCTAAAAATGCAGCCTCCCAAAACGTAAACCACACACACACACACACACACACACACACACACACAAAGCAAACACATAAGGACAAAACGAACAAATAAAGGACACAGTGGGGCACTGCCTTAGAATGGTTAGTGGCAAAACCACAACTGGGGATCTTAAACTGGTTTCTGGTGCACCTAACCGCACTCTTACAGAACTCAACATTTAACATTTATTAAGGCTGCCACACAAGACTGCAATTCATCTGCATTTTAACATAACTGATATGACTTGAAAAAACATCACCTAATTAATGTACATGTAAGTCATCGCTTTAAAAAGTTTCGAAATATGCAAAGCATTGTTATTATTTTCTTCAAATTACCAGATCTGTCGAGACAGAGAAAGTTGAAAGGTTTGGGATTGCAAAAGAATTTACATAACGTTGTTTGTCATTTTCTTTCAAGATATAGGTGATACCTCGAGAATGTCAAAAAAATGCAAATTATGGAACATATTGAATCTCACGTGTGCCCCTATGCAAATTTAATCTGCATTTTGAAAAGGTCACAATGTCATTTGCAGTACCAAACGGTAACAAGTGACATATCTATGTTCTTGCACCGGTTAATACGCGCTGAAAGAACAAATTTTAATGTAAAAGGACACTGTACGTGTATTCAAATGAATGCTCCCTGTAATCTGTAATACTGAAAACAGCAATATGGCAGCCAAGGCTTTTACCCATCTTAAAGACGTATCCGGGAGTTACCAGTGCGCATCTTATTGCGCATTCACTATCATGATACAAAAAGCTGTTAAATTGTTTTAAAATGCGGATGATTTAGCAGAACACAGTGAATTGATTACTTTATCAATAAATAGTTATAGATATAATAAACAATTCGACTGTAATGAGCCAGATATGAAATGCTTAATTTTATCAGATGAAATAGTGAAACAACTGCAAATAGCGGACATTGTGTCCAGCATATTAAATTCATTAATCGCAATGGTTTTTATGGTTTAAATTAATTGTTCATGGAGTTATTATCAGATGGGAAGATTGAAAATGTTTTAAGGGGTAAAAAAAAGCAATAACAGAATGTGTACTGAATATTAAAAGTTTAAAAGGGAGGTAATTAAATGCTATATATCTCGGAAACAAGCAAGGCGACCTATAGGTTTTTTAACATTTTCTAATGATATATATGTTGATCTATATATACAAGAAAAAATGTACATTTCTCCGCACTAGGATTTTTTTTTTAATTTATGAAACCATTTATATTTTATCTGGAATAACCGATACAGTTATGATTATTCTAGATTTAACACATATACCATGTGCGGCTGAAATTAAGATTTTAGTAAATAACATTCCGGTATTATCAAATATCTTGGAATATTATTTCTTGGCTTTTCTATTATAAAGTATAATACATAGTTTTCTGATTTTTGGTAACTGATATTTCTTCGCCCATTTTTTGTTAAATGCCAAATAGTGGTGTTCTAAAAATAGTCAAAATACAAGAGTTGGCATGGCAACCGATAGTTATGTTTGTTTTTATTTTATTATATCACATAAAGGACGTTTAAGCAAATTTCTAGAAAAATCTCTGCGCTACAACATATTCCAGGATACGTTTTTGTCTTTAAGCAGTATTAATATCAATTAATTGGTTCATGAAAGTGCTACGTGCCTTCTATATTCATACACATAGCACCTTCGTGCACCAATTAGTCGCTATGTGTTGTCTATCAGATGACTAAAGTGACCGAATAGTTGTCGAAATTTACTGTACAATCAGGCTTTTACCCATCTTAAGCAGTATTAATATCAACTAATTAGTTCATGAAGCTGCTACGTGCCTTCTATATTAATACGCATAGCACCTTGATGCACCAATTGGTCGCTATGTGTTGTCTATCAGATGATTAAAGTGACCGAATAGTTGTCGAAACTTACTTTACACTCTCAGGATATTGGCAAATAGTGACGTCACCATTTATGATACTGACACTAAGTCGACATGTGCATAAACATAAGTAATATAAATGATATTTAAGTTCTATTTATCAGCAGAAAGGTTTTAATTAACCTTTTCAGTAAAAGCAATTTCTTTCAAAACACTAACCATTTCACATTAAAATACAATTAAAATGTTTTCTTTGCCTGTCTTTCATTAGTTTATATTGTTTACATCAAAGCAATAAATTATTCTTCCTCATAAATTTGTTTCAGACAAGTATTGCAATTTAACTTCAACAATAGACAAAGAAATTATTACGCTTGTTAGCACACACATTTTCCTGACAATTATGAGCAATACTTTTAGTTGGTAACATATGTCAAACTGTCACCACGGTGTCCTATTTCTGATAGACTTTTCCTTAAAAAAACAAAGACAAATATCAAACAGGGAATGCCACGTACCAAAAACGCAGCCTCCGCAAAACGAAACCCACAGCACGCAGACGTACACACCACAAACACACACGCGCACACACAAAGCCAACACATGAGGACAAAACGAACAAACAAAGGAACACAGTGGGGCACCGCCTTGGAACAGTCAGTGGCAAAAACACCACTGGGGAGCTTAAACCGGTTTATGGTGCGCACCCAACCTCACTCTTACCCCCACCATGTTCCAAAGACACGGGACAGTGTAAATAAACGTAATCCCCTCCAGGTGAATCTCTAACACACGTAACGGAAACAAAAGGGCATGGCATGTAAAACACAAAAATGCTCGTGTACAAATATATAAAAAGCAAACCTTAAGAACCAAAAACGTATGTACTCAATGCTTTTTCAGAAGACAGAGCAACAAGAGAAACACCCTTAAGGGCCCGACGAAACAGGTCAGAAGACAGGTATCAAAACAGTTCAGTCCTGGTAGGATTTAAAAACTGCTTATCATAGAATCCTCACCATCTTCCGTCAGGCACAATCAAAGAGGGAAGCGTAGTGTCCAACTGTAAACGGGTTGAACACTAAACATGCGGTATGTCTCAAAACAGTTGGGTCTAACCTCTTTTAATAAAACGTTTTATAATTTTACCAAATACCAAGATCTTACGAAGTTTGTAAACCACATCCGCATAAAAAACGGGTTTAGAAATACCTTCTCGCAGAAGTGTCTTTAAATTACTATTGAATTTTAAAACTAAATCAGAATTACGATAGTAAAATTTAGCAAAATATTTAGGCAATTTGTAATAACGGTAGCCTTGCTGAAGAAGTTTACTTGTAATATATTGTTTACGTTCATTGAAATGCCTGACATGACTACACGCTCTGGCAAACCGAATTAACTGAGAAATTTATACCCCATAAGATGTAGCCATCCAAATGGGGAAAATTTACAATATCAAAAATTAAAATCATGCCTCTTGTCATAAATTTTGGTATGTATAATATTGTCATGAATAGAGTGATGTAAATCTAAAAATGAAGCATCAGCATCCGAATTGTTAGCTTTAATTAACTGAAGCTCCCTAGGATAAATAGTACCCATCATTTGAGGGTCAAAGTTCATTTTCTTCCAGCTTTTATTGATTGTCATTGCTTTCAACTTTCTTATTTAGTCTTCAAAATGTTACTTCTTCGCTGTCTGATATATTACTCGTTGATATTATCGTTTATGGTAATGGGTTGAGCGAGTTGTGTTTTCGGAAAGTCTCTTTTCCTATTGTATATTTATCACCTTACTATTTCTTTTCTTTGCGGTTTCTGTCACCTCCAACCTTTGGTAGATGAATAAACCTTTTATTTCCGGTCACGGTTAAAACAAATAAAGTTATTTAAAGGTCTTTGCAAGCGCACACATCAAACAAAATGTTCAACGCCCCTCAATGTTCGTCCCTTCCTCAATGGCACCAGTCTATTTTATTTACCCAATGATACATTGTTTCACTTAATGCATTTTCCAGGGCGACGTTCAATTTAATGTTTTCTAACTGATCTTAGATACCTTGTTCCTGTAAACTTTTCAAATAATAAACCAGGTGCACTGGGTATTTGCACAAGACCTTTGGAATTGAAAACAAAAATGAACCCGTTTGCAACTTTGAGGTTTTTTTTTTGCGGTAACTGACCGTTAGCCAATGTTTGTTCTTTATCCGTCTTTGAGGTTTAAAATAATATCTATGAGAAGTTCATCAAACCTCTTTTCATCTGCATTTGTAAAACATTTTAGGTTTTTTTGCAACCTTGCACTCGGAATATTCGCTCTTTGGTCAAAAGCGGAGGTACCCACCTTTTCACACACTTTCGATAAATTTGAAGTGTTTGGTCTGAATTTCATATACTGCCCACTGATGCAGCTCTTTGGGAAACTAACTATACCTCGAGAGGATGTAAAATGATCCACAGTCAGTTTGTGACACCGTAAATCAATTAAACAGCCACTAGATGATTGGTCTAAACCAGTTCAAACATGAATATGACTACGCAATTTCTTTGAAACAAGCTTCTTAATTATTAACAGACCGCCTAGCCAAAACCTTGAGAAAAAAGAAACGGTCGAATGATTATGAAATTAAGACAAGTATACGATACATTTTGTGAACCAGTATGCCCAGATTAGTCCCATCATGCAAAGTATTAAGAAATACGATGACACCACATACATAATTAATCTAAAATCTGTAACATAAGAACAGTAAATTCAAATAAAATTAATTTATTAGAAGAACAAACTTGTTCCTGGTGTAAAGGTTACATCATTCTGACAATCCATTTGCATAAGGTGGATGAAAGACAAAAGCAAACCACCAAAAACGGAGTGACAAATGTAAAATCTGTCGTTTAAGCATCCTTTGGTGTAATACTGTCACAATAAATTTGCTAAATGAAAAGAAATTTATAACTCAAACAACTATTAATGACAATTTTATGCACAATTCATAAGGAGCATAAACATTTGCATATAACTCTTTTTTAAACAATGGTTTTAATTAGAAACAGATGAGCAATCAAAGTAAAATAAGTAGTTACTGATATGCCATTTTGCGCCCGTCCGTGCATGCTTATGTGTGGATACTTGTTCTACAATTTTGAAAGATAGAAGCTGTTGCTGAAATGCTTTTTTGAATTAGTTTCATAACTACTGAAACAAGACATCTAATATGAAAATAGGGTCATGACGGCCGTACTAGATCTCAGAGTTTTACAGCTCAAAGTTATAACAGGATGGCTTTCGCAGTAGATGGTCATCTAAGGAACATTTTATTTCAAAATCCCTCTAGTGGTTTAGGTGGCGATAGACATTTTTAAATTTAGTTTTAGCTCTGTGGCGACGTTTAGGAATTAGTTGAATTATCATGAATTTAGGCTCATGAAGTTCCCGATTTATTCGGACTGGAAAAAGTGACCACGAACTTTGGCGGTTTTGTTGAAGAATCGAAATAATCTGAAAACTCCTTGCAGTATATCTTAAAATCGGACAAGCACTTTAGGAGATGTAGGGGATCTACTTTAAACTGATGGCATTATTTTGATTCAGAATGATTTGAACAAAACTGATAAATGCTCATCCGATTCAATCAAAACCAGCAGTTTTCATTATACTCGACATAACTATACGCAAAGATGACATCGCTATCGTTCGGCCATGTTTTTGATGAAGTGAAGTTATATGAAAAAAATGTGTAAGGTATTCTTTGAATTAGGAAAAAATGTTCAAGGAATTTCCTATCTCTACTAGCTCTGGTGGTCCCTGTGTGTAACTAAGCGGAAACATTTGAACAGCTTTGAAAGAAATACATCCGAGGAATATTTAGGATCTGTCATTGCTGGGCGCTGTCGTCGTGTTTATGTGGATTCGATTCCTGGCTAAGGTCAAATATATCTATTATTTAGGTTGTAAGAGAGTAAATATGAGACAAGACGATAATATTTACAGACGCGTTACAGAATAAATGTATTCTTTTGTATTCCGATGACGGTAAATGATTTGCATGGAAAAAAAACAAACAAGTACCTAGTTACAAATTGACAGTGACATATATAAAGCCAAGACAGTATGCTAAATGTCTAAGCATGTATCAGAATGCACAGTGCTTTATGTATTAAGCTCTTCCTTTGTATTTTTCCGAAATGAGATTGAGATGAAATTATTAAAACACATTAATTCAGAGAGGGCCTAAATTGTCCACCTTTTCACGGAGTTCATGTGGGAGGAAAAGTAGGTCACTAGGTTGTGGTTGGTGTTTAAAGTATCAATTATGGTTACTGCTTAGTTCCATTTTGACAACCGATGCCATAAAAAAACCCGAAAACAAATTTAAGATTTAGCCTGCTGGTGGCAAGTGATTCTGCCTTTGCGACCAGTGCAGACCAAGAGTTTTCTCTTTATGTACTTCTTACTTAAGAAGATCCTACCACACTGAAAATTCAGCCGTTAATAAAATAAAACTACGAAAAACCGAACAAAATAACATATAGTTACGTCTAACTAACATCTGTTCACAAACAACGCTTTCAACGGCCATTCGCCCTCATTCAGGACAATACAAAGGGACCGGTATCAAACGTTTTTGGTTTGTAATGGCCTATATATACAAGGGCATTTTCAAAAATTGACATTCAGCTTAAAATCAAATATTTTCCTTTCAATATTCCGTCCCAACAGAACAGGTTTAGTTGATTTTTGTATTTTCGTCGGATGGTTATATTAATTAGTTTAACCGCCATGCGGAACATATGCTTTATTTAAGAGATTATACATTCATGCGCTGAAATTGTAAGACAATATTGAATCTTGGAGAGGGATGTAGTTTTTTTCAATGTGCTGTAATATTGTATAGGCTATTTTAGAGTCCGATGCCGGTTTTTTCATCCGCGTACACGTACGCCTTTGCGTAATGTGAATATTAGCATGTGATTTAGATTTGAAGATTGAATACTGCTTAAGCCGGTGCTAGGGGGCGTGGGCAGTGTTGCATTTTCCATTACTGCTCATGAACAGACTCAATCAAACCGAGTCTGCAATTTTTACTATTCTCGGTGCTTCCGAGGGATCTACTTTTCAGATTTTATTTACATTGCGATTTCCACATATTGGCATTATTTTATAACACTTTTTTCGTCGGCTTCTTTATGTCCTTGTAGCGATGGATTCCATCAGGAATGAAAGGTCAAGAGTGATTAATATAAATTGTAGAACTTGTTTCATAATCGACCTAAAATAAATAAGTATAAACTAATAAGGTTGCTATCAAATAGTGAAAATGACGACCAAACAAAGCCAGAACATAGTATGTTTTCAGCATACACATGTTACAAACGGTAACAATCATTTGTCTACCTTAATAAGGCTGCCACATTTTACGCGCAATGTAAGTATGTAGTATATCACCCTAAAGAAAAACAATAGTTCATTTTTTAACATCAGGACGAAGATGGACCAATATATGTCAGCATTACCTTGTTAAAAGTAACATGTAACATGCCGTCTGAGACAAACTGCACGCGGGAACAATTCCGTCTGCTACTAAAGGAAAGTAATTTTATTTGATCCGTCTGTACAGAAGGACACATAAACGACAGTTTGTATGACAGGGGAATAATATATACAGGCGAGACATTGAAAAAGAAAGCTGAAGTCGAATTTTAAGCAACACTTAATGGGCTATATTTTTCACCTAATGGTTCATACAATGGCATAGAAGCAACACAGTATCAAATGAAATTTGCTATGATAAAGGTTACCAAAGGCACATAAAAACTTGACATTTTAATTCAGAACATAAACATAACCAATTATTTTAACTCAATACTTTGTAGAGAAAAGCTGAATTAGAAAAAAAAATCGACATTTTCTATCTAGGGGTATTATTTATTAACTAACTTCTTTTCAAGTAAGTTTAATTTAAGTCTTTTACTATCTTATTTAAATGTATTATTCCAAATATCTCCTAATTTTCAGAAATAAGTTTGCGGTTGATAAACCATTCTAATATGCTTGTCTCTGTTAAAAACAAGAAAGAATATCCAACAGGGAAAGCCACGTTCCAAAAACGCAGCCTCCCCAAAGACACACACGAACAACACTCGCACACTACACACACAAAATAAACAAACAAGGACAAAAAAAACAAATACAGGAACCAGTGGGGCACCGCCTTGGAATGGTCAGTGGCAAAACCACCACTGGGGAATTTAAACCGGTTTATGGTGCACCTAACCTCACTCTTACCCCCACCATGTTCCAAAGTCACAAGACAGTGTAAATAAAAGTTATCCCCGCAAGGTGAAACCCTAACATACGTAAAGGCAACAGAAGGCATGAAATGTTAAACACAAAAATGCTCTTGTATATATGTAAATAAAAATGCAATCCTTAAGAACCTAAAACCTAGAACCTTTGCAGAAGACAGAGCAAGAAGGGAAACACCCTTAAAAACACGCTAGCATGACATCATGTTAATGTGCGGTGACGTCAATGTTTTTGTTGCGGCCAAGAAAGAGCGCTGCTATATTTCATCTATTGATTTAGATTAACGGCATATTAGAATCGAAATAACTTATAGCAAAACCGTATTTTAACACTTTTTATACACTAGGGCGGTAATACGTCGAACAAATAATTTTACTCGGGCTGCGCCCTCTTAAAATTATTACGCCCGACGTTAACCGCCCATCGTGCATAAATAGTGATAAAACACTCTTTTGCTATAAATTATATCTTACATATAAATGGCGTAACGTCATTTATCGGAATAAGTAAGAATAAAGCCAGGACTCTATACGGAAATGAAAATCGTTTGATGAATTAATGGCAATTCGTAAGGAAATTTATTAAAACGGCAACGCTACTATCTCTCTAAAGATAACATGTTATAATAGAAACGTTTGACACGTTGAATAATTACAACCCGACTTGATTCACTTTCCTATTCAACAAAGAAGGCTGAAATTGTGTTATTTTATAATTTTTTGTTCTGACGTCACAATTATTACATCATAGCGGCGCGTTGGAAAAGAAACCAACAAAAACCAGGCAAATATTTGATGGATGTCGTCAAGGATATACTTAAAAGTTAGAATCGAAATAATATATCTCATTTGGTGATTTGCTCTTGAATAAAATCATTGTTTGTCGTTCAGGTGCATATTATTATTATTATTATTATTATTATATATATATATATAACTCCAAACAATGATTTTATTCAACGACAAATCACTGGATGAGATATATTATTTCTTAAATAATGCCTTAAATTAGCGTGTTATATGCGGATTGGCAAATATCTCAAAAACATACACACGGATCTATACATTTTATTTCACCATATTATAGACCACATCTACTTTGAGAAGTTTCATTACAATGTACATAGCAGAAAAAAAATCTATTTGCGAAAACGTTATCAAAACTGTGATTTTCCCAATGACGCCCATTATGAAAACCTGTATGAGTTCCACATTTTTCAAATCAGTCTAGCTAAACATCAAGCACCCGACCCCTTTATTTGCCGAATGTTCTTAGTTTATTCTGAAGTTTTGAAAAAAATAAGTTTTTTTTTTTTTCCAAAACTACATTGTAGCAAACAATTTTATCCAAACGTACAGAACTACCTTAAATGAACAGATGCTATTCCGTTGAATTCATCGGAGGACTGGGGCTTGTGGATTTTTAATAGATCCAAAGTTGGGATGTCAGTAATCAGAAGAATGGGAAACAGAAGGCGTTGGTCAACAGTCAAAGATCTAAATAAGGAGAATGGTAAAATGTATGAATATCAAACAGACGGAATGGGCATTCGGAGATATAAAGAAGCATCCAAAACTGTTTTAAAAAAAACCCAGACCCGTTTTCCTTTAATATAATAGTAGATATAGTAGCCGATAGTTGCCATTTTGGTACACAAGTAAACAGGACTTCATCCATGGGGAAACACCTTATGAGTCAATATTTACACTCCCAAAGAAATACATAGTTCCACTGATTACTTATGTACAGGTAATTTTATAAGCAATACCGATAGCCTAGTGGTACAGCGTCCCCTTTCAGTGTGGGAAGTCGTGGCTTCGATCCCCGGCCGTGTCATATAAATTAGTATAAACTATACTATATCAGTAGTATTCGTTAAAGGTAGCTGTATGTTTATTTGGTGTTTCCAAGACACAAACAATAGTGTACCGAGCTTACACGTGTCACTAGCAAACTGTACGACTGCTTTTTAATCAAGTGTTCGTAAATGTACCAAAACGTTTTTTTCTCTTTCATATGAAACACTTTCTTTTCCTTCCTTTTTTCAACATGAGTTTTACATCATGAGTTCACCGCGCCATTGTTCCTATCCTTGTCCTTATGTCGATTGTCTTCGTATGAGAAAAATTGATCTTGCAATGAAATTAAGGCCAGGGTCGCCGCCTTGACACGAAATAAAGGTCGGAGACGCGTCGTCATGAAATAAAGATTGGAGGTCGCCTGGGCATGAAATAAAGGTTGCAGATATATTGATAGTCCATCTTGGGCGCACGGTTTACTGTTTTTTACTAAGAAATGGCAAATATTATACGTAAAAGAAGAAAAATTGTCATTTTAACAATATCTTTTGAATCAATCTAGTTTTGACTTGTAGGAATAAAATCTATTATTAAGTATATATAATCAATAACTGAAAAAATAGTGTTTTAATACTAGTTCCCAACTTCGCAGCTACTAGCATAGCGGTTATTGTTATTTAAGTGCCATACGAACACTTAACATATTCAAACATGACGTCCTGAAATCATTATTGTCAACCAAAAGTATAATAAACGTTTCATCTACCTCATGTTTTATACATTCTCAACATTATATAGTATTACCTCTGTGTTAAAAATGACATTAACGCCAATATATTAAAGTGAAAATGGTAAAATTAATTATAGCATGCACACCCCCTTTCTTATTTTCAGTCTACTTGACGAAACTCATGACTGTTTGCTTCGAGAACATATAATATAGAAACATAACACGAGTGTTGTTACATTGTCTGGTCCTTTGGGGTGATGGAGTCAATCCAATTTTATAGAACAGAATTCCTCTTACTCTGGTACTAGTTTACACATTTCATTACAAAGGTCATGCTTAGCGTTACTAATTTCTGCCCTCTGTACATGTGTATATGGTCCTTTCTATGTATTTTAGGCGAACATTTTTGTACTCTTTGTTACTATTGCGTGTGTTATTGACTCAGCTGGCATGGGTAGCTCCACTTTGCCTCTTTTTTATAATCCTTTAGTCCAATTGCTTTATTTTGTTGATGTAAGTTATTGCAAATGATAACTCTTTCCATATCCATATACACACTCACTTCATTAATGTTCTATCCTGGGGAGGTTGCCCTCTTGCAGCATGGCTTTTCCTAATGGATCTGTATCTTTTTTTACCTTCAGAGGGATATCAATGGCCGTGTGGTTAAGATCGCTGACTTTGAATCACTTGCCCCTCACCGATGTTGGTTCGAGACTCACTCGGGGCGTTGGATTCTTCATATGAGGAAGCCATCCTGCAGGCTTACGGAAGGTCGATGGCTGTTCCCAGGAGCCCGCTGGTCATGAAATAATGCACGGAGTGGCATCTGGGGTCTTCCTCCACGATCAACGTAGTTGACAGCTGCCATATAACCTATAATTGTGTGTGTGCGACATTAAACCCAACAAATGAATAAAATATTTTTTTAACTTCAGTATGTTTTGAAACCTTCAACAGACATTTAAATTAAGAGATGAATTCGTATGATGTATCATCAAGTATATTATTATGCGTGCAAAGCATTTTGATGCTTCGCTAAGGGTCACACGGAAATGTGTCGTAAAACGTACTAAGTCACTGGTATATGTAATCCAATGACTGTCGAGCATGAAATAGTAAACAAGAAATATCTTTTGAAAATAAATAGCGTACAGGTATGGTGTCTGGCGTTTGGAAAATCAAAATTAAACAGAAAAGTTACTTGTTTATAGTAAAAGTTTATTTATAGACAAAAAAGATGTGTATATACAAACATGATTGATTTACAAATATTTAAACTAGGCAGCAAATCTAAATGTAGAATATGTATCATACGAGTGACAACTCATGATTTATGGCTTGGGTTGCGTCTGACATATTTGGGAATTGGGTCAGAACCCCCCATTTAATAACATGATCCAGATTTATTTCCCTATTAAACACAGAAGACTGAAACTGCGTAATTATGCACGTCACGATTATTACGTCATAGATTACGTCATAGCGTGAAACGCCATAACGGCTCGCTGGAAAGAAAACCACACACAACATGCAAAAATTTGGTGGATATATTTAAGAATGTAAATAATAACTGTGGCCGACTTGCTTATGTAGCTGATTTCAAATCACTTGCTCCTTACTGATTTGGGTTCGAGCCTCGCTCGGGGCGTTGGATTCAGGTAAGGACGCCAGCTGGCTTACGAAAGAGGTCGGTGTTTCTATCCAGGTGCCCACCCGTGATGAAACAGTGCGAGAAGGGGCATCCGGGGGTCTTCCTCCACCATCAAAAGCTGGAAACTCGCCATATGACCTATAATTGTGTCGCTTTGCAGTTAAATCCAGCAAAAAAGTTTCTGTGAATGTTTTACCAAATATATAAAAAGATCCTCTAAAATCAAAGAACGAAGCTATAGTTTTGAACTTTATTTTTATTTAAAAGACTACATATATAACTTTTTGAAAAATATCTAGTTATTGAGGTGGCAGGTTTTGAAATAGCATGGTTTACTCATACGTGTATTTCAAAATTATGACATACACGATACGAGTATTTGAAAGTGATCAGACGATTTCTGTAAGCAATTTATTTAGTTCTAAGCCTAAGTACAAGAGATGGACGGGATGTGTTGAGCGCATCTCCTGGATTTTAGAGTATTTCATATTTTAGATACAACGCTGTGGAGTTTTAGTACATTAAATGGTTAGTTTCGTGTTTTCGTTATCGGTCTTCCCCATGTCAGAGCTTCGAATTGCAGCAAAACGTTCGTTTATAAAGGTCATATTTGAAAATTAAAACAACATTTGAGCCGCGCCATGAGAAAACCAACATGGTGACTTTGCGACCAGCATGGATCCAGACCAGCCTGCGCATCCGCGCAGTCTGGTCAGGATCCATGCTGTTCGCTAACGGTTTCTCTAATTGCAATAGGCTTTGAAAGCGAACAGCATGGATCCTGACCAGACTGCGCGGATGCGCAGGCTGGTCTAAATCCATGCTGGTCGCAAAGCCACTATGTTGGTTTTCACATGGCACGGCTCATTTGCTGTAAAAATGACAGTATGTTTAATATAATGTAAGATATAGCGCTTTTTATGAGTGAAGACCTCCCTGCAGGGTATAATGAAAATAAATGTTTTTTTTTCTAAAGGTTATTTTTGTAAAAATAAAGGTCTCAGGCAATTTTGGGCTTAAATAAAGGTTAATTTTCTGACCTTATTTCATTTCTCTACCTCATTAATACTTGCATTTTCTGAACTATCCAACCCCTTTTTATGCAATAGTACTCGCATCATCTCAAATCATATAAACGGTGCATCTTTCCAAGACCTTTGTTGATCCTCTATGCCTGCAAGATCACATCTTTTGCTTGCACCAGACACAATGGTATAGGAAAGATTACATCATCCTGAACAAGAGATGCCCTAGGAGACAGCACGCTCCATTATGTTGATGCTTAATAGAGAAATGGGACATAGTTGAGGCAGCTGGACCTGAGCGTAAAAGAATGACTATTATATCTGAGATAGAGACTAAGTATAAAGTATAAATGGGACATAGTTCATGGAATATTTCTGCAAAAATAACGCGTAATGTGTCATATCATGCGGATAATTATGTTGAACAACTATTTGAAGTTTGGATCAAATTCTTTTAATAATATCTGATATAGAGTAAAACTTCATGACAACTTTAACCCAAAATTCTAAGTAGAAGGGACATAATTCATGAAATATTAGAGCACGAGTGCAAAAAAGCATCAACTTTTAACCTGGAATTTTAAGAAAAAAGGGAGGATAATTCATGAAAATTTTAATGTCAGTGCAAGAATCATGTGGCCATTGTGTCATAAGATGTGGGGATGATGGGGAATGACAATTTTACGTCTGCATAAAATCCATCACGTTATAACAGAGATAAAGTGAAAGTACACAAAAACTTCAGCTTTTAAAGCTCTTTCTGCAAAATAAAAGGTTTTAAAGGATTTGTACAAAATTAAAAGTTTTTTAAAGGTTTTTAAGCACCCCCACCCCTCCCCAACTCCTGTCAGAGTGTAACACTTATTGAAAGGACCAGCTATTTTGCCTTATGGGACACCTATGCCTAGTTTTATTCGTACCTTCGACCTCATTCCCGAGACTGATGCCTTAACCACTAGGCAACGGTTTGAGCTATACCTATAAATGAGCCGCGCCATGAGAAAACCAACATAGTGCGTTTGCGACCAGCATGGATCCAGACCAGCCTGCGCATCCGCGCAGTCTGGTCAGGATCCATGCTGTTCGCTTTCAAAGCCTATTGCAATTAGAGAAACCGTTAGCGAACAGCATGGATCCTGACCAGACTGCGCGGATGCGCAGGCTGGTCTGGATCCATGCTGGTCGCAAAGTCACCATGTTGGTTTTCTCATGGCGCGGCTCAAATGTTGTTTTAATTTTCAAATATGAAAATCCGCGCAGTCTGGTCAGGAGCCATACTGTTCGCTTTCAAAGCCTATTGCAATTAGAGAAACCGTTAGCTAACAGCATGGATTCTGACCAGACTGCGCGGAAGCGCTGACTGGTCTGGATCCATGCTGGTCGCAAACGCATTATGTTGGTTTTCTCATGACGCGGCTCAAATGATCAAAAGCATATTCAAGGATGAGGGCACACAGCCTCTTTTGGTTAACAAAGTATGAAATAAGTGACCAGTGCTTAAACTTCTTTCCTTTGTGGCTGATTTACGATAATGTCCGTAGAGAAAACATCTCTTAAAACAATAAAAAGTAAGGTAATCTTTGTTCAAACAAATATTCCGAAAAACATTTCTTGGATAAAAGTTCACTTTTCTTGACCAGTCAAACTATGCATGCAAATCTTGATTTAGCGCTTGCCGCACGGTCTTCTTGGTACTTTCAATAAACATACAAGGGGTAATGATAGCCGACTATCTCTTTCAAGCACTTTCATTTTCGCCGGATTATAGGCTCGTTTCTTTGATGTTCTGTAATCCGGATACCACAACCGATGAATTTTGACAGATTTATGTCTCCATATTTGCACCATAGCGGTAAAAATGGCGACTTTAACATCTAATAGGTTAGTTGTGTTTAAATCAAGCATATGAACGAAATAGCCACATTTGAATTTTGTAAAAGAAGCCGTAAAATAAATATCATAAAAGCGAATTGAACAGATATTGGGGTTAATGACGTTTCTACAAAATGTGGTTAACATTGTCATGTTAATCATAAGGTTATTAAGACCACATGAGATCAAAATCTAGCGCTTTGTTGTCAATTGGGCAATAACATCACTTCAAAGATTTTGCCGACACGTTAGAAATCATTGAAAACGCACATAGCCTATAAGTTTAAGGTCAAATGTTATGCGGACTGGTTCGGTGAATTCAAGCGCAGAAAATCCGGATATTACATGTAAATACATCATATTTACCCGCCGTATACGTATCAATTATAAAAACAACTGTCTACGCGTATATGCCCTATAATGTATAAATGTAAATTAATTTGGCTCGGGCAGCTATTTCGGCAAGATTTTTGCTGGACCTTCACTTTCGAATCGGAAGTTCTGTGCGGGAGAATGATGCGAGTTCAAAAATGATCCAACTGAGATTAGGAGTCTTGTATACCGATAAAGCATGTTAACTCCTGCGATTTATTTTCAATTCTAACATGATCCGAAGCAATTGCTATATAAACATATAGCGAAATCACCTATACATGAATCTACGATAAAATATGGTTGGCTGTTACATTTCACCCCCCTATGATTGTAACATAAGAGCTTCTACTTTAGTTCCATTACATACGAATTATTTCAGGGCCAAACGGTTGAAAACAGCATTTCAAAAACATAAATATAATTAAAACTCATATTGACCTATGTGTAGGTCCGTAACACACGCTCTGATTTCTACGAGCGAATTCAATTAGCTTAAGGTAATTCTGCACGTTTGGATCGAAATTTTTTCTACAATGTAGAATTTGATTAAACTCTGATTTTTCAAAACTTCAGAATATACATAGAAAGTTCAGCAAATAAAAATGATAGGGTCGTGTGCTTGATTTTTTGCTAGACTGATCTGAAAAATTTGGCCCTCATGCAATATTTCGCAATGGGAGTCTATGGGAAAATCATAACTTTCATAACATTTTCGCGAATAGAATTTTTTCTACAATTTAGATTTTGATGAAACTTCTCACAATTGTAAATAAACATATGGCCTATCATTTGGTGAAATAAAATGTATAGGTCCATGTGCTTATTTTTGAGATATCTGACATGATTAAAGTGAACCTGACATTTCACGCTAATTTTAAGACATTATTTTGAATTTCATAACGTGTCATATGTTTTAATATCATATTTTGACTTTAGAAATATAGGAACAGTCTCATTGTAATAAATCTACTCACAGGTTTCGAATAATTCATAAAATAATTTTCATTTCCGAACGCCGAATCCAGGCTTTATTCTACGATTTTCGGATAAATGACGTAACGCTTTCACTTCCGGTTTATCAAACGTGCAGAACTACCTTAATTATGATTCAGCGGTGACGTCATAAATGCATGACATAAAGTATGACGTCATAATGATGTGACGTCATATAAAAGTTAATCTCGTCACTCGTAATACAGGGTCAACTCGCTTATTTTGATGATTCTGTTCATAATTAGTTTGCGAGCTGTTAGATTACTAAATTATATATACTTCTCAAAATTCTGATAAAAAATAAACAAATATATATACGTTCCATTGGCTATGCAACACTTTCTAACCATAGGGGGTAAATTGTAACAGCATATGACCCGAATGACGTATTACGCTGAAAATGTAGTACTGTAAAATGCGAATTATCTGCATTGTTAGAATCGAAATAATAAATATGTTCCAATAATTTTATCAATTAATAAAACATGGGCAGTCGTTTGGATGCGAATAATTAAATCACTCGTGCTGCGCACTCGTGATTTAATTATTACGCATCCAAACTCCTGCCCATATTTTATTAACTGATAAAATATAGGAACAGATTTATTATTTCTTAAGTAAAACTGGCAAAACTTATTTCATTGTTGTTTCGATTATTTTATTACAAGAATTTTAAGGAAATATAAATGTGCATCTCATGTAATACTTTTATAGTTACTGCTTATGCACTTAGGTATTTTGAAATTGTGTATATATTTGCCTTCACATTTATATTGATATGTAAAGAAAAAATATAAAGCGAGCGCCGAGTGTGATCCGTCCTTGCGAAATCCACGACAGCCGAATACAAAATCCCAGATCTAGCTACTGTTGTAATGACCCTTTTTATTATGTACATCCACCTTTTTGTTGTTTTTTTTTGTGTGTGTGCGCGCTATTTATAGAACTGTGTCAGGTCATACATATTAAATGAAAGTAGTCCGACAACATACAATACAAAAGGTACAATACGGATTATTTTCTGCCTGTTCATATTTACCTGTGAAATACAATCTGTATTTTTGACAGAAGTTATATAGGTATAGATCTATAATAAATTTGTGTACGTATTGAAGACGGACTGTTTGGTCACGAAGCATCAACTATGGACCAGCGAATTATATAATGAATCATGTAATAAACATCAACATATACCCAAGAAATGCATATTTTGATTCTCTGATATGTACTTTATAAATCATTATTTTACAATAATTAAACGAGTCTGCCGGGCAGCCAGGTCGCTGCCAACTTCAGACCTCTAGGCCGCTAACTTCAGACCGTTACGACGCTACGAATTTCACTTTGGAAGTCGGTTACGCAATTGTTGAAATTGGCTTGCATGGGTTTCTTTCGTCGTGCAGTCTGTTTTCTTTGTTAGGTTTGATGCAACCGTAAGAAAGTACGGAATTCTGTCTTCAATGAGACTTAGATTACAACAGTCTTTCGGTGCTGTACTGTGGTCGGACGACAGCAAGATCTCTATAAAATAAGACTAGCCACTATAAGACTCTTTAAATATTTTCTTTTATTCTATGTAATAGTACCGGACGATCCTAGCGATTTTTGAGAGAAGTGATTGTAATAATATTATATATTATAATATCGATCATAGGATATTGACTGAGTTAATTACAATTTAAAATGATATATCAAAGTCTAGGAGCTGGTCTATCTATAAACATTATAGATAATAAATTCTTAAAAAGTAAATTGCGCATTGCTTTATCTCGGTTATTACAACCACGTAACGGTATAAACGTACTAAATCCAACCTTCGCATAATAGTATCTACATTATCCGTCGAGACATTTCAGCGATAAAAACTAGTACCAATTGCTATTGTGGAATTAAAGAAAACGTTAAAACTTACTAGTTACGACTTTGACGTCACTGCTTACTCCATTTATAACTAAAATCACAAAAAATGTTCAGAAGATAAGAATGTATCAAACGGGTATGACCTATTCGACAACGAGAAAGAACAACTTCCTCACTGAGAACAGATCTGTTGCCTTGGTACCATTCACCTAAAACAGGTTTTATATCATGAAGTTTATTGAAAATAAGCATTGTTCCATGACGATTGCCATTTAGTTAAAATGTATTTATTTATAGTAATGATAATATTCCACTAAATGCGGTGATACGCCTCTTATGAACAGCCTCAATTAAACCGAGTCTGCTATCATTTTGCTTGGTTGCGTTCTATGCAAATGAGTATCCTACAAACTTACTTCCTAACTTGAAATAATTCTACATCGCTTCCGAGCTTTCGATCCCAGAGGTCAGGAGCAAGTGAATCGATGTAGACCTCTTTGCAAAATCTTCTTTTCGTAACAACATCCATGCAGCTGGGTGATATCAAACCTTCCAGTCTAGGGGTTGCAAGCTCGATCCCTGTGCAAGACGAATCAGGTTCCATGATTAATGAGGACCATAAATTAATTGCCCTCCCTTACATATTTATAAATTTCATGAATTTCAAAATCTGGCTCCTTGCTCTTCACCGCTGTGGGTGTGAAACGTTATTCGAAGTAATCCAGCTGGCTTACGGAAGTTCGGTGTTTCTCACAAGATGCCTACTTGTGCCTTGAGCTGGGAAGTGGCCATATGAACTGCCTCTGTGTCGATGTGACGTTACACCCAACAAAAGTACTGACGGTCATCGTCTTATAATGCTGGAAAGACCAGGTCCGTAAGTTCATTTTGTTTCAATGCATATATAAATTTATCTGATACATTTTAAAGACGGTCAAGGGGAAGTTAACAATAATGAAACGGAGAAAATGGTCGTTTGTATTACCTATCTTGACGTATTATTACATATTTTGTGATGTGTTTCAGTTACTGTTAAACAAGCAAATTCGATGAATTGGTATCCCCCGCCGAAAGGGTTTGTGGTGAGGAATGGCAAAAAAAAATATACATGTATCTGGCAAAAAGTTAAAGATGTTAATAAGAAGCAAATAATTTCATTAGTCAAAATCAATTTAACAGAAAACAAATGTTTAATTAAAGAGTACATAATAAATGTATGATACTTTGATCCTGACTAAAGAATTTATTTTGAATGGGATATGCTTACTGTAATAAGCTTAGCTTTTAAAATTAAATGCAGTTAATTGAAATGTGAGCTTGAAGTTTAACTGGAACGAAATATTGTCTTTGAGCGGTTTGGCACCAAGCGTTGCTGTTTAACATGTACATAAAAGAACAGATGTCCTTAAGAGAACACAGGTAAGATATCTTGAACATGGCTGAGGGCAAGGTTTGTGCAGTCACAACTTAACATGTTGAAGGTTTGAACATTTAAAAATAAAAATAAAAAAAAAGCAATGGAAATATATTTATGTATATATAGATATATTTATTTTTTTAGGGGGTGGGGTGCGGGGGAACGGGAAAGGAAACAAAATTTCACATGTTGATTATAAATATTGATGAAAAATTAAAAATGAAAAAAAAAAATGGTAAAAGGGTGAAGTTTTTTTTTGGGGGGGGGGGGGGGGGGGGGGGGGGTGGCAGAGGATGCATGACCAGTGGTGGGCATGACTGGGTGGAGGAGTGAGGTGCGGGAATGGTACAACTTGCATGTTGATAAATAATCATGGAAGGTTTGAAAAAAATCTAAAATATGATTTTTTTTTTTTTTGTGGGGGGGGGGGGTGACCAAGGCAAGTGGGTGACCAGGTGTGGGTGCGCAACTTCACATGTTTATAATAAATGTTCACAGAAAAGAATGAAAGAAATTTAATGAAATTCTGCCAAATGGTAAGTTTGTTATGTACAAATATGTGGATTTTTAGACAATTTAAGGGCAATAACTCTGAAGTTATAAAAGAAATCCGTATGAAATTGTGTGTGCACAAACACATTATAGTGCTCTAAATTCTGTTAAAGTTTCATAGTTCAAGGTCAAATATGTACAAATATGTGGATTTTTATACAATTAAAGGGCAATAACTCTTAATTTACAAATAAATCGGAACGAAATTGTGTGTACACAACCACATTATGGTTATCTAAAATCTGTTTAAGTTTCATAGTTCTAGGTCAAATATATCAAAAGTTATGATGCAGAAATTGCCATATTTATAGTATATAGTTAACACTAGAAACTTCTAAGGGCCATAACTCTATTGTTACTTGGGCAACCTGACTGAAACTTGACGGGCCGCAAGAACTCATAGTGGTGAACATGTATATGAAGTTTTAAATAAAATTCAAGTAGTAACTGTAGTAGAAACGAAGGTCATTTTCTGGACGAAGGGACATAACTTCAATACAAATAGAGCATTTTAAGGTCTGTATTGACCTCCCTGTATATATGTATAAATAAAATATTTTTTTCAAGTTTTTCTCATTATATTGTTTATGACCAAAGCAACATATGTGTAATTATACATGAATATAAAATTTTAAAATGGAGAAATATTAATTAGTGTTAAACGCATGTTGATCTGATGTTTTTAATACAATGGAAAATGATAGATGATCTACAGATGACGGAATGATGGAGTACCTCTTCCAAAAAGAGGAACACGCTTGCTTTTAAAAGGTGGTATTAAAGCAAAACAAATCTTATGTAATCTTGAATTATTAGAAGAAGAGTTGAAAGAGTGTTGAAAAAATAAGTATGAAAATTGGTGTGATTAAAACATCTTCCTTCTGTTTTATATACATTGCCGTGAAGATTTGTTCTTTAATATTTATAAGGAAGGAATATTTCACACAACAGTGCGACTGATCATGACCAACAAAGCATCAAGGTTTCTCCACAACATAATTATATAAGACTAACAATAGTATCGTCTTCATCATAATGATCATTACTTTTGACATCATAATATTATGTAGGTAAAGAAATGGTGAAGAAGTAAGACAGCCAAAATCTAGCCTATGACTGCAGAAGCACGGAGTTATGTAAATGTGTTATAAAGAAATAGCACAATAATAGGAAGGAATCAAAGTTATTCGTTTAAATGGTCTGATGTTATCATTAAATGCACCGATTAATATATACCACAATTCGTTTCATTTCACCTGTTGGCACATTTTAGTACCAAAGACTTAAATACGCAAGTACCACTTTGTGTTGTAACAAGACAAAGCTTTGTAGGACCACATTCGTAACAGATCGCATTTGTACCATATTTCGTACGTATGCGATCGCATTCGTAAGAGGTAAAATGTGTTACGAATGTGTTTGTCCAACATGGTGGTTGACAGGAGAAGCACATATGTATCATGTTGAGTTTTATACTACAAATGTTCAATCAGTTGGTTTTCATCATTAAATGACTGCAATAAGCACCATCACAAGTTAGCGTCGTCGGCGTCAATAACGTCATAAAATTATTTGAGCCGCATCATGAGAAAATGGGCTTTCGGGTATCTTCGAGGCTTTGTGACTAGTATGGGCCCAGATCAGCCTGCGCATCCGCACAGTCTGATCAGGGCCCACACCGTTCGCTGTTATTTCAAAGAAGGTTTATTCTACCTGAATATGAAATTTTCTGACCCTTATTCAGATGCATAAATGCACAGGTCAGCCTAGATATAATTCACGAAAATGTCCGAATGCCAATTTTCCCGTGACGTGGCTCAATTTTTATTATCATTTCTGCATACACTGCCACTACCACTATAATATGATTACAACTTCAGCTACTTCTACTGTTACATCGACTAGCTGAAATGTAGACCCACATGCTCAGGTCACTGGTTCAAACCCGGTGGCGACATACATCTGTAGCTATCTTTCGTCATCCAGAGCTGTTTCAAGTTGGGTGACAAACAGGAAGTTGCCATTTCCTGGGACAAATTATATACAACTTGTCACTGACGGAGTCGTTAGCCTTAAGTCTAGGAGGGCCCGACCTTGCGCTGCGAACTAATGTCTATGAGATTTAAAGAAAATACACCTTATTTTTTAATTACCCTCACCCCGCTGAGCCCGTCTGTGAGGCAATAAGCCTTGACATAGCGGAGTTTGTGCGGTCGTGCAGTTATATATAGGTTCTTGTCCTTGGTATGACTAGTCCATGCATAGTCAGATTTTCAAATTATTTGGTACAAATGATCAACATGGATGGAAGCTGTGTCCATGTTGCTATATCCAATATCAAGGTCACAGCTCCCCATTGAAGTTAGATTCGTTTTGTTATTTTGTTGTTATATATACGTGTGTCTGGATCATAACTCGCTTTAGTCAGATTTCCAGATACTTTGGTACAAATAACCACCATATATTGACAATTTGTAGTGATCATAAACCAATTCCCCAGGGCAAGGGTCAAGGTCACGGTACATAGTTCAACGTTGATGTATAATTGGAACTAAGACAACTTATTGAATAGTTGGATAGGTATTAAACCTTATGTCTTCCGATAGTTTGTGGATACTGCCTTTGCTGTTCAGGGGCATCAGCCAAGTGAATTTAGATCGAAAAGGGCTTTGATATCAATATAAAGTGAGGTTCTATAATGTCGGGTGCTCATGAATAAAAATTGCATCTTGATATCCCTTACGTGTACAATAGATTGTTCTAAAATTAAACTTGAATAAGTTTTTTGTTTAACTTTAGTAGTTATAAGGGTTATGAGTTTGTGCTGAAAGCAAGCGCATGAAGCGGTGGCTTTGAAGGTCTGTCACAACTTACAATGTACAATTTTCCCGCGCAAGGCTGCCATTTGTCGGCACGTGATAAAAGAGTTGAAGGACTTGTTTGATGTTGCTCCTTCAAATTATTCGCTTCAACTAAACGCTCGTAAGAAACAGTCTTGTGTGGA
This sequence comes from Mercenaria mercenaria, assembly GCF_021730395.1. NCBI lineage: Eukaryota > Metazoa > Mollusca > Bivalvia > Venerida > Veneridae > Mercenaria > Mercenaria mercenaria. The sequence goes on from NC_069370.1 coordinate 41,796,325, forward strand.
GAGCTCAAGTTAAAAGTAAGTTTTTTAATTTTTTTTATTGTCTTTAGATTTACATGTTAGAGTTCTTTGAGTTAACGCTTGGTTTTATGAAGGTCTCACAACCTTACTTACATTTCAAAAATGGCATTTGATGCTTTATTTGACCATTAGGCAATAACCTGCTAAAAGCTTACACGTGCTACGCGCACATGAAATACATTTGCGGATTGTCAGTTCACCTTTTCACCTTCTTTGTAACTGAAGGTAGAATTAAAAGATATAGACATGTAGTATGTGATATAGAATATTTCTCACCAATTAACATTGTTCTTTTCAGGTACACTCAGATTAGTCTTGATGACATGGTGAAACAAAGATAAGCAGATATCTAATGCCAGTATCCAGACAATTTAAATATTGTATTCTTGATGTTAAGTGAGTCCAGATAGGTGTGACTAAAATTATGGACCGGAATAATATGGCCAGTTTTGCCATGAATGTTCTTAAGTGTGAAATGACGTTTAACCTACAGACATTGACCTTATTCGCGACTACGCTTCTGGGATCATTTGATTTTAGATAAGCTCGCATAAGGAAACCTTTGAATTCCGTAGTCTAAAACTACAGTACCTACGTAAATGGGTCATTGATGGCATAGTTAGCTTCCGACAATTCGAAAATCAAATGGACATGTCTCAGAAACTTAATAACGATACGTGTCACCAAGTGACCGGAGCAATAAAGGTGGTAATATTTGATGTTATAATGTTTTCCTTAAATATTGATTATACTTGCTTAATCTAATAAAAAAGAAGTACATGTAATAAAAAGCAAAGCTCAGTATATCGTAGAATAAGCGCCCACTCACACCTTAGCCTTAACGGACGACCGACAAAAAACAAAATATTCAATCTGCTTGTCTCCGTCCACATGCGATTTTGTCCGTTTTGTGTCCAAATATGCTACTTATCAGGCGAGATCCGTTCAATTCGACGGGAGGTTTTGCGCATGTTAAAAATTTTCCTCGGGATTTAAACGGACAAAGCGTCGCCTGGCTCTATGGTAGCTATGTACTGGTATGCGTTTTATTCGGGACTTTATAACGGGCGTTCCGTGTCATGTACTTGTCCAGTTCATATCCGTTGATGTCCAATACATGTATATGTTTTTTTATTTATTTTCAACCCTCGCCCCGCCATACGAAATCGCAACAAATATTGCGTGGTGTATTAGTCTCCAATTGACACATCTGTGTTTCCGCAAAGACAAGAAAAGTCGAAAGAGTTGATGTGTCGTGTTTTCGACTTTTCGCTGGGCGCCCCGACAAGTGAAAACACTACGGCGCGTTTTGGCATGTAGGGGCGGTAAGCGAAAAAACGAAAACACGACGCATGAATTTTTTTTTACTTTTCGTCGTTTCGACTTTTCGCCCCGCCAAGCAAATACACGGTACCCGAAAGCACGCCAACACGAAATGACACAAATCAGCCGCCATGTATGGTGACTGATTTGTGCCATTTTGTGATGGCGTGTTTTCGCCCCAAAAAAACAGAAAAGTCGAAAACACGAAAACTAGACAAAACGGCTATATAGTCGTGTTTTCAACCTTTCGCCCGGCCATGTGAAAACACAGAAACGCGACAAATTTAGGGAGAAAACACGACAGATTTATGTCAAAAATACGACGTCGTGTTTTCGCCCACCTTTGTCGCATGTTTGTGTTTTCGTCCCCACGGGGCGCCAAGCGAAAAGTTGAAAACACAACACATCAAGTTTTTCGGCTTTTCGTGTCTTTGCATGGGCGAAAACACAAAGATGGGACAAACGGAGGGCGTTAACACGACGTCGTGTTTTTGCCATAAATGTGTCGTGTTTTGTCCTAAATTTGTCACGTTTTCGCGTTTTTCGCATGGCGGGGCGGGTTTTCGACCTTTCGGGTTTTCGGAGGGAAAACACGCCATCACAAATCGTACTGTCGCATTTTTTTCCCGTCCAGGTTCTGTCCGTGTACGCTATCCGGTAATATGTAATTATCCGGTTAGGAGTTCTTTTGCGCAGATATACCGTAGAACGTAATTCATACGAAAACTCGATACCCTTGCTTATGATAGAAACATATGTATACTTCACAAAATATCATTTGTTTTTACCTTATGTTGAAACTCAAATGGTTTTTATTTGTAGTGGCTGTTGGGTGTCTACCACAATCAAAGTGTGATGTCATACTATCAAGACTTAAAGGGGAGTTCAAGGTTCCAGTGAATGAACGAACTCAACGACAAGCTCTCTGCTTAATAAGAAGACGAGGGGATTTTACGCTTGATAACAAAGGCCGGTTACTATGCCATGGCAAAATAGTGATACCAGCGGAGAAGGTACCCTCTGAAGTAAAAAGATTCGTTACAAAGAGTCACGGTTGTGGTCCACGTAACAAAATGAAGGAAACGCACACTGGTTTTAGTATGAGGAATATTGCTAAGATCCTAGAGAAAAGTGAATATTTTCATAGACAATATCCGAGGTTTACCAACAAGCCAGTTCCGAAAACAGTAACATCTGACAGACCAGGGAAGCGATGGCAAATAGACGTAGTTAGTATGGCAACTTCGGAAGTGAGGTATCGAAATCAGAATTACAAGTACATACTTCAAATAGTAGACATCTACTCAAGGTACATGATGCCACAACCGCTGAAAAGTAAAAAATCAATCGAAATTGCAAAAGCCCTGGAAAGTGTTATACTCGAGCACGGTACCAAGTGAAATTCAGTGTGATAACGGAAAAGAGTTCCAGGGAAGATCTATGAGTATGTTAATTGAAAAGGTTGAAATAAAAATGATACACGGTAGACCATACCACCTTCAATCCCAAGGAAAGTGTGAACGTTCAAATAAACTGCTCAGACAAAAGAATGAATTTTGCATGTATTAACAAAAAAAAAGGGATTTAACTGGGCTGAAGGCCTTCCAGCCATTGCACACGAGATTAACACGAGTGTAAAAAGGATACTAGGAAATATCACTCCTTTTTAGGCTAATCACGGACGTACCCATTACGATCGAGATGTAGGTACAAGTGAACGCGATGTAAGAAGAATAAAGCACGCACATAAACTTGCACGTTCCAGCATTATGAAGAAAGTTTGCCTGCCTAGAAAATACAGAGAGGGTGAAAGGGTGTTGATTCGTTACCCATTCTCCAGGTCCAGAGTGCCTAGAAAACGGCATATATTGCAGGGTATCGTATTGAAAAAGAGCAGAACTGGCATGCGATATCGTATTACATGTATGTATAACAAACCAGAATCTAATGAAATAGTTCAAAACTGGGTAGGGGTAGAGAACATAACAAGCGTGACTATTGAAAAAGAGAGGCAGAAGAAAAATAACGATACGACAAGAAGCAATTCCAGCTTGCTAGACAAGAATTTGAAGAAAGAACATAGAGGAAAATACTACCATGTACTTTCACATAAAGATAATCTCGATATGTTACACGACTCGGATTTTATGGACAAAGTGTTTATCCTACATGATCCCAGACCCGATGGGAATTGTCAATTTGAAGCGCTTTCACATAAGCTCAGTTTAATAGGTATAAACAAAAACAGCCAGATTCTTCGAAAAGAGGCCGTGGATCACCTACGTAAGAATAGACAGTTTTATGAAAGTTTTGTCCATGAGACAACTTACGGAGAATACCTTAAAGCAATGACACTAGATGGTACTTACGGAGACAACCTAACACTTGTCGCTGTAATGCGGGAGTACAACATGCAATGTTTTGTTGCATCACTAAGAGGTTCGATACACTCCTCTTTGATATCTAATGACGGCATTTTTTACCGCGACTTGCCCTTTGTAACGCTGCTCCATTTCCCCGAAGATGCGGGCATGCATTACGTCAGCGTTTTCGTGCACCTGGATGTCATTAATGATCTAGAGTATATCAATGTATACGAGCCCGACGGTATCGATGAAACGGAAGCTGGACTGCCCAATGACGCCGAGTCAGATGCTATCGATGAAACGGAGGCCAGACTGCACACTGTCCCCGGGTCAGATGGTATCGATGAAACGGAGGCCAGACTGCCCAATGACGCCGAGTCAGATGGTATCGATGAAACGGAGGCCAGACTGCCCCCTGACGCCGAGACCGATGGTATCGATGAAACGGAGGCTGGACTGCCAACTGACATAGTCTTATGGTATCGATGAAATGGAGGCCAGACTGCCCACTGACGCCGAATCTGATGGTATCGATGAAACGGAGGCCGGACAGCCCATTGACGCCGAGAACGATAGCATCGATGAAACGGAGGCCGGGCATCCCACTGACGCCGAGTCCGATGGTATCGGTGATACGTTGAGTATTTTGAAAAATATGATTATGATGAAAAGATCTGGGATGTATAAAAGAAAAAGAAACTTTCCTTTTTTTGATTTACCATTGCATATTCAAATCAAAATTACCAAAATATGTTTGCATGATAATCTTTCTTTCAGGTTTGTTCTAGAACAGGCTGACAGCCAATTCCGTCAGTTATTTAAAACAACAGGATATGCAAGACCACGAATTTACATATCACGATCGGTAATGGATAATGTACCAAATATTGTCAGTGTCCGTTTATTATCCAGAAGAGCAGGAAAAAGTAGTGGACTTCTTACTGAAATAAGAAACATTATTAAACACAACAAATGGATGAATGCCTGGTTGCGACTGAGATTGTGTGGTATCGGATAGTTTGAAATCATCGATGTGTGGTATCGGGTGGTTTGAAATCGTCGATATTTTCTTCCGTTAAATGTGTTTATCTCGTAGATAGTGACAACAGTGACTGTATTTCAATAATGCTTCTTACATTTCCTCGGGACACATGTTCTACGTTTTACAAAAATGTCAGCACATATTAAAAATAACTTTTCTATACTAGTAACATGTTATAGAATACATTTAGGTTGTCATACATGTACATTATTATATGTTCAGTTTTGACTATGAAAGCTCAGTAAAATAAATGTTACTTCCCAGTTCGTTTAATTATTGTCCGTTCATCTGCCATCTTATTTAATCTCAAAATAGAAAAAAAACTCCTTGTATAAGACACGTCCTAAAAAACGTCATATCAGGCAAATTTGTTTTCATGGCAACGTTACGCAACATATTACATGTGGCATTAATCCATTTGTCGTGTTTTATCACATCTAAGTGAATGATTCTTTTGAAATTGTCACCTATTACTGCAAACGTCTCAAATTTTGGCACCATGTAGAATGGTTTTGATGATTAATATGTTTGTTTGTTGGATTCAGAGCGCCTGTTTTCAACAGAATTTAGGTGTTACAGTATAGGGCAGTTTATCTTACCATTGATCCTAGAACGGACCAGTCCAAGATGATGATGATGATTATGATGATGACGATTTTCTTTTATTTTGTTGTGTTTAACGTCGCACCGACACATTTATAGGTCATATGGCGACTTTCCAGCTTTAATGGTGAAGGAAGACCCCAGATGCCTCTCCGTGCATTATTTCATCACGAGCGGGCACCTAGGTAGAACCATCGACCTTCCGTAAGCCAGCTGGATTGCTTCCTCACATGAAGAAGTCAACGCCCCGAGTGAGGCTCGAACCCACATTGATGAGGGGCAAGTGATTTGAAGTCAGCGACCTTAACCACTCGGCCATGGTGGCCCTTTAGTGATGATGACGATAATGATGATAAAAATGTCAATAATATTAAACTCAGTACAACAGTATCTTTATGTTAGTATCAGGCAACTTCCCAGCTTGAAATAGCACTGAGTGAAAATCGCAACAGATACCAGTAGTTTTCACCCGGTCTCGAACGTGTGTCCCTCGGCACTCTAGTCGATGGTTAGCTCTTCCCATTAATTTCAATTGAAATTATACCCTGGCTCTCATACGTTCATTTACGGGTCTGGTAAAACGCACCGATACACGTAAGGTCTTGACTGGGTGGATGAGAGACACAATATACCGGCCCTGACTGGGAATCCAATCCGCTCCGCCGGTTTCGTAATCTGCAGGACTATCCACTGTATCACCCTCACCGACACAGTAACTCGTGCCGCTCCTATAGAGATACAAAATAAGAGTGTTCCCATACGAATGCAGGCACCAGGCCTGGCAAAACTCTCTTAGTAAATATAATCCAATAAAGTTCACGTCAGGGTTTTAAATGGGACATATTTAATTTGATGTTTCCATTGTCGTCAGTATAAGTTGTTTTTTTTATGTTTAAAGCGATGCGATTTGATAAAGTTAAAACGAAAACGAAAAACCTATCCTGCAGCGAACCCGCGGACGCCGACGACATCAGGATCAGAACAATAGCCATGAGCAGTCTTCGAATAGTAAAGCTAGTCGCTATTTTAAAGTATACATAATTGTATATATACCCGGTGTTCTACGGAAACAAGCTTTTACAACACTTTCTTTGTTAGCTGAGACTGCCTTGATCTTGATTTTAGTGCATTTTATTTGTTGTTGAAGCGATACAGCCAGCGATTTGCCGATTATAAAAGTTGAACAGGGATTGCATGTGGTGTGCATCTTCCCCTTTAATCATACATACTTATATATTCATGCATTTAGTAAAAATGAAATCTTATAAACCAAAACCGATGTGAGAAATTCATAAGTGACATGTACATGTAGTACCATGCTACTGTAACAGGAGCGGGAAAATGTGCAGCCCGATACAGGACTCGAATCTGCGACCTTCTGCTTGCAAGTCAGATGCTCTACCAACTGAGCTAATCGGGCAATCGATATCATAGACTAACTATATATATTATATACACACTGCTACATTCCTCCATCCTTTTTTTTTTTAAAGACAAACTCAGATTCTTTTGACTAACCCAGCCATTGCTTCACCCTAGCTCTATGATTCCAAGGCTAGTCACCAAACTCACGGCACCAATGTTATAGGAGCGGGAAAATGTGCAGCCCGATACAGGACTCGAACCTGTGACCTTTTGCTTGCAAGTCAGATGCTCTGCCAACTGAGCTAATCGGACAATTGATATCATAGACTAATTATATACACACTGCTACACTACTATGAATAGACCAGTCATGATAACGGTATTCTTGCCAAGTTTAATTGCCATTACCAAGATATTAACCTGACCAGAAATATCCCTCTAATTAACAAGAGAGCCGTCGTGGAACACTATCGCTCACATGAGTAGTATTACACTATAAATATTATTAAATATGCGATTTTGCCATTTTAGGGGCCATGACTCTAAAAGAAATAGCGTGATATGGCTACTTTTCGAGAAAGAAAAGCAAGATCTTAATTATATATAACTTCAATGCAAGTTTGGTCAAAATCAAATAATAAATGTGATCTCTGCCATGTTCACAATGCTAAATCAGCAAATTTTGCCATTTTAGTGGCCATAACTCCAGGACAAATGGTGTTATTTAGCTCGTTTTCGCAAGGAACCGAGATGTTCTAGATATACCACTTCTATACAAGTTTGGTCAAAATGAAATAATAAATATGGTCTCTGTTGTGTTCGCTAGACTAAAATAAGCAAATTTTGTCATTTCAGCCATAACTCCGAGATAAATGGCGCGACATGGCTGTTTTAAAAGGAAATGAGAGCCTGTATAATTTTGATAAAAATGGAATAGTAAATGTAGTCTCCATTGTGTTGACAAGGATAATTCAGCACTTTTTTGCCAATTCAGGGGCCGTAACTCCAAGTCAAAAGGTGCAATACGGTTGTTTTTTAAGGGAACCGAGATCTTATAGATAAATAAAGTGTGTGCAAGTTTAGTAAAAATAAACAAATAATGTGGTCTCCATCGCGTTCACAAGGCTAAAATCAATAATTATTGCCATCTCAGGGGCCATAATTCCAAGACAAATAAGGTGATATGGCTGGTTTTCGAAATGAACCGAGATATCATAGATATATATAGAGTGAGTGAGTGAGTTGGGTTTTACGGCGAACCGACACAAAATGGTCATATATCGCCGAGAAGAAGTCATATTGCAAACGCCAACTGTAAAGCATAAACATTGATGTAAAAATGTAAAGCATACCTAAAAACATCCATGTAAAAATGTAAAGAACACCACGAATAATGTAAAACATATCTAAAAGCATCCATGTAAAAATGTAAAGCATATCTAAAAAAAGTAATGTAAAAATGTATGTAAGTGTGTGTTACAATATCAACTGCAAACATAATAATATTGCAAGATGTAAATAAAATAAGAAGTGTTAGATCTTTTGATATATTCCTATCTGCTTTAAAAACGATAAAATATTTCCGACAGAAACGTTGTCAAATAACCCTTTCAAAGATTGAACGTCATAATATGTGAGTAGCAAAGTCTACACAGTCGATTATATAAGTTCTGTGCAAGTTTTGTTAAAATCAATAATTAATGTTGTCTCTATCATATTCACAAAAAAAAATGTGAACGGACGGACGGTCGGACGACGTACAAACGGTGATCACAATAGCTTACTTTGTCATTTCGTACAAGTGAGCTAAAACATGTTACAAATGTGATTCAGATGTAAAAATGCACTTTTTATGCCCCCGAAGGGAGGCATATAGTTTTTGAACCGTCTGTCGGTCTGTCAGTCTGTCCGCAATGTTCGTGTCCGGTCCATATCTTTGTCATCGATGGATGGATTTTCAAATAACTTGGCATGAATGTGTACCACAGTAAGACGACATGTCGCGCGCAAGACCCAGGTCCGTAGCTCAAAGGTCAAGGTCACACTTAGACGTTAAAGGTCATTTTTCATGATAGTGCGTTAGTGTCCGGTCCATATCTTTGTCATCCATCGATGGATTTTCAAATAACTTGGCATGAATGTGTACCACAGTAAGACGACGTGTCGCGCGCAAGACCCAGGTCCGTAGCTCAAAGGTCAAGGTCACACTTAGACGTTAAAGGTCATATTTCATGATAGTGCATTGATGGGCGTGTCCGGTCCATATCTTTGTCATTCATGCATGGATTTTAACATTACTGGGCATGAATGTGTACCACAGTAAGACGACGTGTCGCGCGCAAGACCCAGGTCCGTAGGTCAAAGGTCCTAAACTCTAACATCGGCCGTAACTATTCATTCAAAGTGCCATCGGGGGCATGCGTCATCCTATGGAGACAGCTCTTGTTGTTCATTTTACCGACTGAAAATGAGATGTGACAAGCGAGGCAATATACGCCCGAAGACTTACATCATAGGATGGGAGCAAAATTTTGGTAACTTGACTATTGTAGCCCCAAAGGACTGGAACAACAAAAGGAAAACTTCAAAAAACAAATCTAAGTCCACAAAAAAAATATTCAAAGTCTACAAAAAATCCTTATCAGGTACAGGTATGTAAAAATACACCTTAAAATTGGAGGTACCATCCATGTTTTACCACAGAAAAGTGGTCTCGGATTTTCCCTACGGCCAATAATAAAAAAGTTTCAAAATAAGCTATTTATAGTAACATAAAAGGGAAGTTATTCAAAAATAAAATTATTGTAAGTACAAAAAAGAGATATGCCAAATAAAAACAAGAGCACTGCATTGCAGAGCAATATACACAAAGCAAAGTCATATATGACATTTGACCCTTAAGTGTGACCTTGACCTTGAAGCGAGTTATCCGGAACATGCGCTCTGCACATCGTTACAATGTGGTGAACATTTCTGTCAAGTTTCTTTGAAATCCTTCCAGCAGTTCAAGAGTTACAGAGCGGAAACGAAACAAACTGATATGACTTTTTACCCCTAAGTGTGACCTTGACATTGAAGCAAGGCATCCGGAACATGCGCTCTGCAAGTCGTCTTGGTGTGGTGAACATTTGTGTCAAATTTCTTTGAAATCCTTCAAGGGGTTCAAGAGTTAGAGAGCGGACACGAAACAAATTGATATGACTTTTGACTCCTAAGTGTGACCTTGACCTTGAAGTGAAACATCCAAAACATGCGCTCTGCACATCGTCTCGGTGTGGTGAACATTTGTATAAAGTTTCCTTGAAATCCTTCAAGGGGTTAAAGAGTTACAGAGCGGACACGAAATTGCTAACGGACAGACGGACGGACACCAGCGTCATAACATAATACGTCCCTTCGGGCGTATAAAAATCGGCATCGATCACATTCGTCTCAAAAATTGTTACATATGAGATCTGTTACGAATGTGGTCCTACAAAGCTTCCCTGGTAGGTACCGTCAAATCTGAAATAGGGGATTTGTTGCAAAATAATACCCAAAGCTGACTTATGACCGGTGGATATCAAACATTTTAAATGATTCTAAATCAAGTCCATATATTTTAATATTCACGAAATTAATAAGTCAATCTGCGCATATTATTCTATACCATTGAAAATATGTTATTGTATAACCTAATGGACAGGAAAAAACGAGTCTGCACATTCACGGGCTATATATTAAAAAGATTTCTACTCGTGACCTGTTGTATTATTTTTTAACTTAACGTTTGCTTGAAGACCTGTTTAAACCTTTGTGGATAGGAGGCACATTGCTTTGCACCCATAGGTTTGATTAATAAGAAAATATGCTTAAATTATAATTAAATATACAAACCAGTGAAGGGCATGAGTTAGAAGTAAAGAAAAAATGCTGAAGTTTGGTCCAATCTTAATTTTAAGACGGTTAAATGCCCGAGTGAATTAGAAAACAAGTCAGATATAGATGGAGATCTACAACTTTGTAGTTAGGAAGGGGTGTGGTCAAATGAATATAATGAATTGATGATCACACACATTAAAGAAGTCTTTTAGTATGATAAGGAATTTAACGTAACGATTACTAACTAGAGAGAGAATGAAAGCTGAATACAGATACACCAATTGAGGTTCGTTTACATTTGGGATCGAAGAAAAGTCAAAAAGTCTATGCATAGATAATGTCGAAACACCGAATGCCGCCAGGAAACATCACCCTGCCAATGAATGGAAAAGGCGGGGACCGAATAGCTTAAAGCCGAGTGGAAACTGATTTGAATTCATATGTATGCTCAAATATCTGTAGTGTCTGCATACTGTCCGGGTCAGTCTACGGGAGGGTAGCCGAAACCGGAAGCCTCCTGTGGAGCGTTCGAGGCAGTTAGACATTCTCGATAGGTGTAGACAATACCTGGACATCGGCCAAATCTACTCATTGCAGAAACCCTACCCCAATGAGTGTTTCTAAACCTTAAAACATATCCACTATGTAAAACTTTGGCGGCAGCGGTGATTTAGAGCCCATATTTCGCCGACCAATAAATCGCTACCACACCGACATTTCTTTTGGGCTTGGCCACATTGCCAGTCTAAAAGATGATGTGTCTAGTGTTGGATTAGGGAACAAGAGACGTATAGAACTGTATAGAAGCGATTACATATAAGGTCTAAGGCACTTAAATTCGCTTTTCACAGATAGCTTAGTCTCCGCTTGCGTCATAGGAAGTCCATATAGCTGGCGCTGTGGTTTCCCTTTGTAGAAGTTTTTAAGACCCTTAAAAGGCATTTTTCATTTATATTGAAATACTAATATTGTTGTTCTTTTGATTACTGGAACTTTGACCCCAGAAACCTTCTCCGTGGTGTGCCGTATATTTACGGAGTCCGAGTTCGGTCACATTGATTTTACCCAGAATAAAGTAGGGCCGCGTAAAGATATTGATGACACTGAGGATAAAAAGGGTTAAGTTCGTTATCAGGTATTCACGCGTTAAGGCCGAAGATGCCCATGCTAGGCCTGGGAGCTTGACAGCCAAGGTCACCCCTAGACGAAGTCTTCATGCCGAGTCTTCTGGTATGCACAAGCTAGTTAAAAAAACTCTCAAAAACTTGAATTTCACCGACAACTCCAATTAGCAAAAATACTGTCTTTGTCCTCGTGTGTTTGCTTTGTATGTGTGTTGGCAGTGTGTACATCTGCGTGCTGTGAGTTTCGTTTTGGGGAGGCTACGTTTTTGGAAAGTGGCATTCCCTGTTTGATATTTGTCCTTGTTTATTTAGCCAATTTCGACCTTGGGAAGACAAGCACTTCTTTTGGTCAATGCTAGTAAGCCATTATGCTGTGAGATAGTCAGCTGGAAAGAAAAATCTTTATGTTCCTTGTTGGAGAAATGGCCGGTAACAATGGGCCACCGGGTAACCCGTACTGTCATAGAAATGACTTAAGTAATTAAGAGTAGTTGGTGGCCGGAAAAGTTTGTAATCCTGCCTGACAAGGTCCGTGTGTGTGTGTGTGTGTGTGTGTGTGTGTGTGTGTGTGTGTGTGTGTGTGTTCGGGTTTAACGTCTTTTTCAACATTTTTTTAGTCATGTGGCCAAGCACTAGCAAATGCACCTGGTAATGGGATTTGGCCAGGGAGCTTGACAGTCTTCAGTTTCACTCAGGCGAGTTCAGTTCTCGGACGGCGCTGTCTAGAGCCCGTTCACAAATCCACTTGGAAGGATGTCCCGTGAGGCCATTGTAGGGACATCCGTCTGGGGACAGATCCATCAATTGAGCGGACTGGTGAGCACATCTGCTAGTGGATACTTTTAGCAGAGAAGCATTAGCTAGTTGGAGGAGAGACCGACAGTGAGGAAGGGTCGGTTTCATCCGGTACTGCCGAGTTCTTGGGAGAGAACACTGCACACTCGTCGAGCTATACGAAACCAATTAGTCAGGTGAAAAACACCTGAGTAACAAACCGTAACAGTGTAAAAATGTTTGACCTAATGATTTCATGGAGACAAATATTCTGACCAGTTTTTATTAAGATTGGATCAAAAATGTGGCCTCTTGAGTGTAAACGAGCACATGATCTGACCTAATCACCTAGTTTTTGATCTCATATGACCCAGATTAGAACTCGTCGAAGATTTCATGAAAACAAACCGAGGGCTGAGCGCGAAACTATTGTATCTTGTTCTTTATTTATATACAGGTACAGTAGTTTCGCGCTCAGCCCACGAAACATTCTGACAAAATTCCGGGAAGATTAGAGCAAAATAGCGGCCTCTGGTGTAAACAAGCTTTCCCTCTGTTTGACCTAGTGACGTAGTTTTTGACCCCACATGACCCAGATTCGAAATCGTCCAACGCTTCATGATAACAAACATTCTGACCAAGTTTTATGAAGATAGAATAAAAATGTGACCCCTAGAGTGTAAACAAGCTGGTGACCTAATTTTTGACTCCACGTGACCCAGGTAAAAACTCATCCGAGATTTTATAGTGACGTACAGAGACATACTAAGTTTCATTCACATCAAATAAAAAATGCAGCCCCTATTGCATACACAAGGTTTTTCTTTGATTTAACAAGGTGACCTATTTTTTTGACCCCAGATTCGAACTTAACCTAGATTTATCAAGAAAATCATTCTGATCAAATTTCATGAATATCCAATCAACTATGCAGCCCCTATTGCACACATAGTTTTTCTTTTGATTGACCGGGTGACCTAGTTTTTGACCCCAGATGACCAATATTCAAACTTGACCTAGATTTGATCAAGACAAACATTCTGATTAATTCTCATTTGTTTCAAACTTAAAATGTGGTCTCTAGAATGTTAACAAGATTTTCGTTTCATCTGGCATAGTGACCTAGCTTTTGATTCCACATAACCCAGATTCAAAACTGACCTAGACGTTATCAATACAAACATTCTGACCAAGTTTCATTAAGACTGGGTTACAACTGTGGCCTCTAGAGTGTAAACAAGCTTTTCCTTTGATTTGACCGGGTGACCTATTTTTGAACCCACATGACCCAGATTCGAACTCGACCTAGAGGTCATCAAGACAAACATTCTGATTAATTCTTATGGGTTTCAAACTTAAAAATGTGGACTCTAGAGTGTTAACAAGATTTTCCTTTGATCTGGCCAACTGACCTAGTTTTTGACCCCACATAATCTAGTTTCAAACTTGACCTAGAGATTGTCCAGACAAACATTCTGACCAAGTTTCATAAAGATTGGCTCACAAATGTGGCGTCTAAACAAGGCAGATATTGACGGACGCCGGACAATGACCGGTCACAATAGGTGAGCTAAAAAGAATAAATATTCCACAGGGAATGCAACGTTCCAAACACGCAGCCTCCCCAAATCGCAACTCACAGCACGCAGATGTGCACACTACCAACACAAAGCAAACACACGAGGGCAAAACAAACATATAACGGAACACAGTGGGGCACCGCCTTGGGGTAGTCAGTGTTCAGAAACTCGTCCACGAGACCGCAGAAATGACGATGAAATTAAGGCTTCATACATCGCTACTAGAACAGGGCAGACACCGCAAGGCCCTATTGCAGCGGAGGCCAGAGCTCCTCTTAGCCCGGCCATCAGGATATCCAGGCCCTCTGTTCGGCAAAGCCCTGCTCAGGCAGTGGCAACGGTGTCGGGAACCGCCTCGGTAGCCTAGTGGTAGAACGCCCGCTTCGAGTTCGGGAGGTCGTGTTCGATCCCTGGCCGCGTCATACCAATTTATTTATTTAGGTTTTACGGGGCACCAACACAGTATAGGTTATATGGCGCCAAACAGGACTACAAATTTTGGTTCCACATCTCATTTACATCGAAATAAAAACATGAGGTATGGAATCAAAATTTGCATACCTGCTGGAATCACAGAGTTACTGAAAAACAATGTGTTAAGACCCTATTAGTCGCCTCTTACGATCATGCAAGGGTAAGGCAGTGGTTCCAATTCTTTTCATACACAGATCTTCCCAGAACCACATGGGGCGCGTCATACCAAAGACCAGTCCTAGCACTATCCTCCAAGCGCCAAACGAGGAGGCTATTAGTAACAGTTTTACGTCTATACCAAAGACGTAAAAATATTACTAGTAGCTTCCTCGTTTGGCGCTTGGAGGATAGTGCTAGGACTGGTCAGCTCGATGTCAGTATAATGTGACTGGGCATGATATTCCAGTGAGACAGCACTATAAAGCTGGACATTGTGCTCACTGCTACAAGTAGACACCGTCGTTTATATGACTGAAAAATTGTTGAAAAAGACGTTAAACCCGAACAAACACACACACCCACACCACACTCTCAAATGAGTCCAAAATTGTCAATCATTAATGTTTACATAAAACAGACAAATATATATATATAAAAAGTAGTCGCAACCTGACCGCGATGGTTGACCTTAGGCTGATTATTCATATCGATCCTTTCATCGTAGAAATAAGGGGTGCTTAGGGTAGCCGTGTATATTTATATGGAATTAGTTTGTATACAGTGCAGTATCAAAGTATGTATACTTACATTTGATCAGTTAAAACTTTCCAATACACTAATTTATATTTACACAAATTTAAATTTCCATATTCTCGTGCAGCTCGTGTTTTACTCCTTTTCAATAATAGGTTGCGCCTCATTATGTATTATAATACAAAGGTCAACCATCGAGGTCAAGTTGCGTCCACTTATACGATTGACATAGTTTACACAATAGACCACGTGCGTTCTGTTTGTGTTACCGCTTGTGAGCACTTGACCTTAGTATGAAAGGAATAACAATAGAGGGAGGAGTTAGATGAAATTTATCGACAAAAACTGGAGTAACTGTCCATTATACCATTAGGTTAATAGCAAACAAACCTCATTTTCTCTCAAATGTCATTGGTTTCAATACGACCCTTTTTTCTATGTCACGGGTTTCTGTTTACAGGAAGATTTGTTTCGACAACCCTGGAAATATGGAAATCTGGATCCATATGACTGAAAAAATGTTGAAAAAGACGTTAAACCGACACACACACACACACAGGTGCACGGCGCGTGGCCATGACTGAAACTACTACAACCCTCCCCACCCCTCAAACCCTTATGTACATTAAATGTATTCTAAAATCTATTAAACACCATCAAACATCATAACTATTGACATATATATCGCCGAGAAGAAGATATATTGAAAACGCCAATTGTAAAGCATATCTAAAATCATTTATGTAACAAGAGGGTCAAGATGGCCCTATCTCGCTCACCAGAGTTGATCTGGCCTACTGACCAAGTTTCGAATTTGATCTAGAGATCATCAAGACAAACATTCTGACCAAGTTTCATAAAGATTGGGTCACAACTGTGACCTCGAAGTCCGGACCAGCTGCAGTATCATGACATTTGACAAAAGAGTCGAGCGATTCTGTGAGCGAAAAAGGTTTATTATAATCTTTTTCATTATTTGAATCAAAATTTAAAGGTTTACTTTCTTTAGCCGATTTAATGTTTTGAAAGCGTTGATCATAATTGTTTGATGAAGAGTTTTTTTGAAAAAGTTTTACCAAGAGTATTGGCAATGTCATCTTTGGTAGATGCAATAGACTGGTCTGATTTTGTTAGATGGGAAACATTCGAAGTTTTTCCTTTTCCACTTATTTTACGAATCATTTTCCAGACATTTTCCAGACTTTTTTAACCGATGACCTAGAATTAAGTTTGGAAACGTATGAATGCCACGACTTTTTCTTTGCTTGTTTTTATAGTTCCGCGAGCTTTTGCTCTTAGAAACTTAACTGACTGTAGATTGTCTTTTGTCGGCCGTATATTGATTTTTTTAATGGCCGCTCTACGTTTTCGAACAGCGGTCTTACAATCATCCTTATACCATGGCTTATTTTAATGTTTACCATTTCTTGAAGTTTTCAGAAGGACTTGTCTGCAATATCGGATAAAATAACAGAAAACCGATCAACAGGATCATAAAATTCTCCAAAGTTTCTCCAAATCATTTTTACACAACGTTTGAAATTGCTTCCAATCAGCTTTATCAAATTTAAAATATGAAGGGTGGTCTGAAGGCAGATAAGGAGTATTTCAACTAATAATTGGAAAATGGTCATTATCATGCAAGTCATTTAGAACTTTCCAATCAAAATCAAGGAAAATGTTCGGCTGACAAATTGTTAAGTCAAGTGAAGAAAAGTTACCTGTTGCAGGATGAAGGTATGTTTTTGTTTTATCGTTGAATAAACAGAAGGCATTTCTGTCAATAAAAGTTTCAATAATTTGACCTCTAGTGTTGCTGTCAGAACAATCCCAAAACTCATGATGACCATTAAAATCTCCCATAAGCAAAAATGGCTGTGGTAGTTGTTTTATTAGATTGTCAAGATCTTCAAGGTGAGTGAGTGAGTGAGATGGGTTTTACGGCGAATCGACACAAAATGGTCATATATCGCCGAGAAGAAGTCATATTGCAAACGCCAACAGTAAAGCCTAAACATTGATGTAAAAATGTAAAGCATACCTAAAAACATCCATGTAAAAATGTAAAGAACACTATGAATAATGTACAACATATCTAAAAGCATCCATGTAAAAATGTAAAGCATATCTAAAAACAGTAATGTAAAAATGTATGTACGTGTGTGTTAAAATATCAGCTGCAAACATAATAATATTGCAAGATGTAAATAAAAATAAGAAGTGTTAGATCTTTTGATATATTCCTATCTTCTAGGTAAAAAACAAAGAAAAATATCAAACAGGGAATGCCACGCACCAAAAACGTAGCCTCCTCAAAACGAAACCCCCAGCACGCAGACGCGTGCACCACACACACACACACAAAGCCAACACATAAGGACAAAACGAACAACACACACGCACACAAAGCCAACACATAAGACGAAACGAACAAACAAAGGAACACAGTGGGGCACCGACTTGGAACGGCCAGTGGCAAAAACACCACTGGGGAGCTTAAACCGGTTTATTGTGCACCTAACCTCACTCTTACCCCCACCATGTTCCAAAGACATGGGGCAGTGTAAATAAAAGTAATCCCCTCCAGGTGAATCTCTTACACACGTAATGGAAACAAAAAGGCATGGCATGTAAAACACAAAAATGCTCGTGTATAAATATATAAAAAACAAACCTTAAGAACCAAAAACGTATGTACTCAATGCCTTTTCAGAAGACAGAGCAACAAGAGAAACACCCTTAAGGGCCCGACGAAACAGGCCAGAAGACAAATATCAAAACAGTTCAGTCCTGGTAGGATTTAAAAACTGCTTATCATAGAGTCCTCCCCTCTTCCGTCAGACGCAATCAAAGAGGGAAGCGTAATGTCCAACTGTAACGGGTTGAACACTAAACATGCGGTATGTCTCAAAACAGTTGGGTCGTAACCTCTTTTAATAAAACGTTTGATAATCTTTCCAAATACATTTGGAAAATTACCGTGACCCAAGATCTTACGAAGTTTGTAAACCACATCCCCATAAAAAACGGGTTTAGAAATACCTTCTCGCAGAAGTGTCTTTAAATTACTATTGAATTTTAAAACTAAATCAGAATTACGATAATAAAATTTAGCAAAATATTTACGCAATTTGTAATAACGGTTTTTTTGTCTGGGTGTTTGACTCACCCCACGTTGATTAGAATTTAACATAACATTTTGCTTTGACGATGGCGTATTTGAATACTTTGGTACATTTTGTACAGCTGGTGGCAGCCTTGATACAGCAAGAGTGTCTGATCCAGACTTGGTGACAGTTTCTCTCACTCCTAACACATAGGTATTTCCATCAGTATCGGAAACATGGTATCCCGATTATTTGGTTCCATATTTAGTTGTTCCGTCGGTATAAAGGGTCCGTTAATTTTTCATTAAGTTGCTTTTGAGACAATACCAGGCGTTCAACATTCATATTCAGCACCGTAGTTCGCGTAGACAGTTTATCTTATTTTTATTGATCATGTTAAGTACATATTTTATATCGACCCAATGTTACTTGCTAGTACATTCAAACCTAAGATAATATATGGATGTTCTAAGTTCATGAGAATATTCACCCTTGTCCTTGTCATAGAAGTTCAATATCTGCTGTCCATTGTTTACAATTTCATGCAAATAGTCTCTTTCATCATGCAATAATCTGATTTCTCTTTCATTTTCGCTGAAACTTACATTCAGCTGCTCATTCACCTGATGTACTTCCTCATTTTCAATTTCTTTCGTAACCATTTCTTGTTTAAGTTTTTCTATTTTCCTTCCATTGCGTGTCAATCTCAGTCTCAGTTGCTTCATTTCTGCATTTTTCTTTTTAAGACGATAACTGCCAATTAGATAATTGATTTTTTCCTGTTTTATTTCAGTTTGTTTTTTTATCATTAATTTAGAAATTTTGCTCTTTTTTAAAATACCTATTTCATTTTTCAGATCTTCATTTTCGGCTCTTTAAATCATTCACTTCACCAGCCAAATCGTACAGGAACAGCCATTTTCACAGGCAATGGGATCCGAGGTTGATTCCTTTCGAAAGTTAAAGCGTTTGGAAATCTTATTTCTGTTTTCAAAAACTCTTGCAGTTCCAAGTCGATGAACATCACTTTTGGTTTCAGATTCTTTATACGCCCGTCTCTGATAGAGCGGGGCGTATTATGTGAACACCCGTGGCGGCGGTCGGCCGGCGTCCAAAGCATGTCCGCTCTCTAAGTCAAACAGTTTTCATCCGATCTTCACCAAACTTGCTGACAATGTTTGTGGACATAATATCTCGGCCAAGTTCGATAACCAGCCAAAGCGCCCCAGGCACTCTTGATTATGGCCCTTGAATTACTCGAAAAACTGCGAATTTAGCCTTGTATACTCTTTTAAGTCAAACAGTTTTCATCCGATATTTACCAGACTTGCTGACAATGTTTGTGGGCATAATATCTCGGCCAAGTTCGATAACTAGCCAAATCGCTCTAGGCACTCTTGGATTATGGCCCTTGAATTACTCATAAAAATGCGAATTTAGCCTTGTCCGCTCTCTGAGTCGAACAGTTTTCATCCGATCTTTACCAAACTTGTTGACAATGTTTGTGGGCATAATATCTCGGCCAGTTTCGATAACCACCAAAATCGCCCAGGCACTCTTGGATTATGACCCTTGAATTTGGCCAAGTTCGATGACGGGCGTATTTTGTGACAGTCTGACACTCTTGTTTAATTTTCTGTAAGTTGCCTCAGATTTTTTGATAGTTGTTCGGTAAGAACTG
The DNA here is from genome assembly GCF_021730395.1 of Mercenaria mercenaria. Classification (NCBI taxonomy): domain Eukaryota; kingdom Metazoa; phylum Mollusca; class Bivalvia; order Venerida; family Veneridae; genus Mercenaria; species Mercenaria mercenaria. The sequence continues at coordinate 41,816,336 of NC_069370.1, forward strand.
TCTGCGCCTTTCTTCAGGCTGGTATCGATGGACTGAAGCCATTGTACAATTTGTTTATGAAAGTTTTTTAGTTTTTTAGCTCACCTGTCACATAGTGACAAGGTGAGCTTTTGTGATCACCCTTCGTTCGTCGTCAGTCCGTGCGTCAACAATTTTTTGTCTGCACGATAGTGGTTTCATTAATTATCTTATTTTGACCAAACTTGCACACAACTTGTATCTCCATAAGATCTTGGTTCTTTTCTTGAACTGGCCAGAATCCATTATGAGTTCCAGAGTTATGGCCCCTGAAAGGGCCAGAATTAGCTATTTTGACCTTGTCTGCACAATAGCAGCTTCATTTATGATTTTATTTTAACCAAACTTGCACACAACTTGTATCACTATAAGATCTTGGTTCCTTTCTTGAACTGGCCAGATTCCTTTATGGGTTCCAGAGTGATGGCCCCTGAAAGGACCATAATTAGCTATTTTGTTGTCTGCAAAATAGCAGCTTCATTTATGATTTGAATTTAATCAAACTTGCACAAAACTTGTGTCACCATAAGATCTTGGTTCCTTTCTTGAACTGGCCAGATTCCTTAATGGGTTCCAGAGTTATGGCCCCTGATATGAACTGAATTAGCTATTTTGACCTTGCCTGCACAATAGCAGCTTCATTTATGATTTTATTTTTACCAAACTTGCACACAACTTGTATCACCATAAGAGCTCGGTTCTTTTCTTGAACTGGCCAGATCCCATTATGGGTCCCAGAGTTATGGCCCCTGAAAGGGCCAAAATAAGCTATTTTGACCTTGTCTGCACAATAGCAGCTTCATTAATGATTTTGTTTTTACCAAACTTGCACACAACTTGTATCTCCATAAGATCTTGGTTCTTTACTTGAACTGGCCCGATTCCGTCATGGGTTCCAGAGTTATGGCCCCTGAAAGGGCCAGAATTAGCTATTTTGACTTTGTCTGCAAAATAGCAGCTTCATTTATGATTTTATTTTAACCAAACTTGCACAAAACTTGTATCACCATAAGATCTTGCTTCCTTTCTTGAACTGGCCAGATCCCTTTATGAGTTCCAGAGTGATGGCCCCTGAAAGGACCAGAATTAGCTATTTTGACCTTGTCTGCACAATAGCAGCTTCATTTATGATTTTATTTTAACCAAACTTGCATACAACTTGTATCACCATAAGATCTCGGTTCCTTTCTTGAACTGGCCAGATTCCATTATGGGTTCCAGAGTGATGGCCCCTGAAAGGGCCAGAAAAAGCTATCATGACCTTGTCTGCACAATAGCAGCTTTATTTATGATTTGAATTTAATCAAACTTGCACAAAACTTGTGACACCATAAGATCTCGCTTCCTTTCTCGAACCGGCCAGATTCCATAATGGGTTCCAGAGTTATGGCTCCTGAAAGGGCCAAAATGAGCTATTTTGACCTTGTCTGCACAACAGCAACTTCATTTATGATTTTATTTTAACCAAACTTGCACACAACTTGTATCACCATAAGATCTTGGCTCCTTTCTTGAACTGGCCAGATTCCACTATGGGTTCCAGAGTTATGGCCCCTGATAGGATCAGAACTAGCTATTTTGTTGTCTGCACAATAGCAGCTTCATTTATGATTTGAATTTAATCAAACTTGCACAAAACTTGTGTCACCATAAGATCTTGGTTCCTTTCTTGAACCGGCCAGATCCCGTAATTGGTTCCAGAGTTATGGCCCCTGAAAGCTTCATTTATGATTTGATGGTTTATTACTACATTTCCTATATCTCGCATTGAACATATGTCAAAAAATAATGTAGAATGCGGCGTGCCATGCACATATAAAACAAGAGGGTCATAATAGCCCTATATCGCTCACCTGTTATCATTGCACTTAAGGTAAAAAAATCATAATCAAGATCAATCAAAAGAATTATGAGAAAATATAGTTGAAATTTTCTTAAAGTTACTGCAAGTAAAATTATTTTCAAATAAGGCCAGTAGTTTCATGCCCGAAGGATAACATCAGAGGATAGGAGCAAAATTTTGACTGATGAGGCCTAAAGGACAGAAACAACAAAGGGAAGAAATTAAAAAAGTCCTCAGAAAAAATATCTAAATCCAAAGGACAGGAACAACAAAGGGAAGAAATTTAACCAAAAAGAAAGTAAAAATTCTTACAAGGTACAGATACGTCAAAATACACCTAAAAATTGTAGGTACCATCCATGCTGTACCACAGAAAAGTGGTCTCGGTTTTTCCCTATGGCCAATAATAAAGAAGTTACAAAATAAGCTATTTATAGTAACATAAAAGGGAAGTAATTAAAAAAAAATATTGTAAGTGAACAAAAGAAGGATCTGCCAAATAAAAACAAGAGCACTGCAATGCAACGCAAATGCAGATCAAAATACACACAAAACAAAGTCGTATGACCTTTGACCCCTAAGTGTGACCTTGGCCTTGAAGTGAGCCATCCGAAACATGCGCTCTGCACGTCGTTTCGATAAGGTGAACATTTGTGTCAGGTTTCTTTGAAATCTTTTAAGGGGTTCAAGAGTTACAGAGCGGAAGGGAAATTGCTAACCAACAGACAGACAGACAGACGGACACCAAGGCGATAACATAATACGTCCCTTCAGGCATATAAAAAGGAATCGAGATCTTATGGTGATACAAGTTGTGTGCAAGTTTGGTAAAAATCAAATCATAAATGAAGCTGCTATTGTGCAGACAAGGTCAAAATAGCTAATTTTGGCCCTTTCTGGGGCCATAACTCTGGAACCCATTATGGGATCTGGCCCGTTCAAGTAAGGAACCAAGATCTTGTGGTGATACAAGTTTTGTGCAAGTTTGGTTAAAATAAAATCATAAATGAAGCTGCTATTGTGCAGACAAAGGTCAAAATAGCTAATTCTGGCCCTTTCAGGGGCCATCACTCTGGAACCCATAATGGAATCTGGCCAGTTCAAGAAAGGAACCAAGATCTTATGGTGATACAAGTTGTGTGCAAGTTTGGTTAAAAAATATAATACATGAAGCTGCTATTGTGCAGACAAGGTCAAAATAGCTAATTCTGGCCTTTTCAGGGGCCATAACTCTGGAACCCATAATGGAATCTTGCCAGTTCAAGAAAAGAACCAAGATCTTATGGAGATACAAGTTGTGTGCAAGTTTGGTAAAAATAAAAAAAAAATAAAGCTGCTATTGTCAGACAAGGTAAAAATAGCAAAGTTTGGCCCCTTTTTGGGGGCCAAAAACCTGGATCCAAAATGGTTTGGGCCAGTTGAAAAAAGGAACCAAGTCAGTAGTATAGAAATTGTTTGTCGAGCGTTATTTAACCTTTTTTAAACCCCTTTCCCCCCTCTTTTAAAAAATTAAAAAACCGGGCCAATTTAAAAATTTTAAAAAAATCCAAAAACCCACCCAGCCTTTAAGAGAAACAAGTTTCTTTTAAAAAATCAAACTCACGTTTTGCCCCCATTAAAAAACATATATTTTTTTAAAAATATATTTCTTTTAAAACACTAAGAAACAATTTTCTAGGTGCCCTTTTTGTAAACACAACGCATTAGTTTTTTACTACACCTATTATTCAAAAAGCGTAGCAAATAGGGCCCCAGACAAAGAGGAGTTTAACCGCGCAAAGGGGAAAAATCATATGCGATTTTTTTTTCAAAATGTCTGGACGAAAATAAACAAAAAAGCTTTTTTGTTGGTATACAAGGGAAATAAAGGTTCACCTGAAGTTTACTTTAACTGAAACAAATGTGTTGAAAGCTTTAAAATTTTAGACAACAAATAGCTGTCAATCTTTTTCCCCCATGAGAATTAAAAATAAGCTAACCCATGGGTTTTGCCCCCTTTGACCAAGGGACTTACACTGGAATAATGATATTGGTTTCTCTCTGTGAAAATATGACAGCTATATCGATGTCACTTCGTGGGGAAACTCTCTCTTTGAACTGTAAAAGACACCACACAAAATTCAAACTTCGTGGGGAAAACTTCAAAATCAAAAGATTTAATTTATCTTAAAATTTTCCAAAGTATTTATTAATTATACTTGAAACGTTCACTTTATGTCATGGGTTTTAGAGGAACGAAATAGTTTTATTACCCCCGGGCCCCCAGGGTTCGATTCCGGGACCAGAGGTTTTTTTCTTTTGTTTTTTTGGTAAAAGGGGTTTTTTTAAAAATTTTTTAAATACTATATATAAATAATCAAAAAAAATAATTGTGTAAAAAAAAAGGAAATTTAGAAGTAAAACCCTCAATATGTTACAACAAAAAATGGCAACTTATTTTAAAGAGCTCAATGTGCATCCTGGGGAAATATAAAAACAAAATTTTTGTTAAACGCTTGGAGGTGCAATTGATATTCATAAAGCAATTTTTCCCTTTTTATTCCCAAAGAAAGGTCTCTTTTCCCAGGGGGTTTCCCGCTATTGGGGGGCCCCGAAACGCTTTAGAAAAGGGGCAACCCAAAAATGAACTAGATCAGCATGTAGAAAACCAGACATTTTAATTCAGAAGAAGTAAAAAAAAATGCTAAGCAAATGCTTTCCGACCTAAAAAACACAAAATTTCAAAAATTTTTGGGGGAAAAAGTTTGCAAACTTTTAAAAGGGAAAACCATAAAAAGAAATACAAATTTGGTCTCGAAAAAAAACAAAAGTCAAAAAAGGGGAAAAAGGGGGGTAATCTACCCCAAAAGTAGTTTGGGGGAAATTAGCAGAAGAATTACAAAAACCCAATTAAAAGAAAATTTTCAAAAACAAAGAGTGATTTTTCATGACATTGATGATATTTGGTCTCTGTTTTATTTTGATAGCAACCTTTTAAAAAAATTATAAAGGTGAAAATATTGAAACCCTTTATTGGATATATTCAAAAAATTAGCTTGGGTTATCCGCAAAGAAAAAAAACCCGGGAGAACTGTTACTGAAGCATTTGAAAAAAAAAATTTTTAAAAGGTAAAATTTCGGGACAAAAACCCCCAAAGACGCAAGGTTTCCAAAAAATTTTGGGGTAGATAAAGGGAAAAAAATTTTTATAATAAAAGTATGAACATTTTGAATAAAAAAAAAAAACAGTACAACATTTAATAAAGGGAAAAGGCCGTAGTAATCGAAAGTTTTAAAGAATTTTAAAAAAGAATAATGGGAAATTTTTTACAGCAAAAAAAACTTATATTTATTTAGTAATTTGCAGGATAGGGTTGTAAATAAACAAAACAAAAACTCTATTTAAAAATGACACCAAACCCAAACCCAGTAAAAACGAAAATAAAATACTGTTTATTTTAAACTTATATGGAAATTTAAAGAACCAAGAGTAAAGAAAAATTTAAAAATTGGTGATGTGTTCGTTAAGAAATGAAAAGACTTTTTGAAAAAGGATAACACCAAACTGGACAGAGGGAAATTTAAATTATGGAATTAAATAATACAAACCCCGAACTACACAAAAAAAGATTAAATGAGAAAAAATTTCAGGGTTCATTTTACGAACAAGAATTTTTTCCCTACTCCAAGAATTTTTTTTAGAATAAAAAAAAGTTATCAGACGAGACTTTTAAGAAAAAAAAAGCTTTAGAAAAGGGAAAGGTTACAATAAAAATTAATAGCGGGGTTTCCATTAGGAATTGGAAGAAATTTAAATTGAAATAATTTTTTAAATGGTAAAAAAATTTAAAATTTAAAAAATGGAATAGAAACAAAGATCAATTTAAAATTTTTACCTAACAAAAAGGCCCCTGCTTCCCGAAAAAGTTTAATTTTGTGGGAGATAAGTACTGGTTAAATATTACAACAAATTCTTTAGTTTTCGCTGCATTTGACTTGTTTTTCCGCTTTTTAATTTTTTTTGCGTTTGGGTTGTTTTCCCCAGTAATAAACCAATTATTAATAACTAAAACTTTAAAGCAAAAAGCATTTTTTAAAAATTTCATCCCACAAAAAAAACAACTAAAAAAAAAGCCGGATTGCGGCTTTTGGTTTTATAACCCCAATGACCTAAAAAGAAGAAGAGAAAAAAATTTTTTCAAAATTTTTTTTTTTCAAAACGTTGAAAGCAGAAAAAAAAAAATTTTTTTATGCACTTTGAAAGAAAATGAAAAAAATTTAAACTTAACGGATATAAAAGTAAAAAAGAAGAAGAGTTAATTAAATTTAAAATTTGATTTTTTTTATAAATATTTATATTTAAACCAAAAGTTCGGTATTTCGTCTGTTCCATTTGTCAAAAGCAGCTGTGGATTTACAAAAAGGGGGGGATAACTTTTCAGTCGTAATAACTACCCGGTACCCTTCCCCCATCCCCGCCCCATTCGTTTAAGAGACATGGAATATGGGGGTTTAAAGGGGACCCCCGCGTGAACTGAAAAATGGGGCCTTAAGAAACGGTGTTTTTTAAAAAAATTTTTTTTTTATAAGATATTATATCAAGGTTTAAAAGAAAATAACAGAAGATTATGCCAAAATTACTAGCACTTTTGGGGAAATAATGAATCCAACAAAAATTTTTTATAAAAAGTTCTTAAAAAAAAGAAATGTTATTAAATCAAAACTTAATCAAATAGTTACGATGAATAAAAAAACAGCATTGATAAATTACAAAAATTTTTTTTGAAAAAATTTTTTTTGGGGAAGTGTTGTTTTTTAACGAAGAAGAAAAAATGAAAAGGGTTTTGTGATTGTCCCAACCAAATAAATTTTCGAAACAAACCTAAAAAAATTATTTTAACCGTTGTGATACAAGAAGAAAAAACATAAAAAGCACTTTCAAAGCATCCAAAAAATTTTGGGATTTAAAGCTGGGTAATAAAAAAGGGTTGTGAAGGGGCAAACCAGTAAAAAGGGTATCAAAAATTAATAAAAAATAAATTTAAATTTTTATTTTCTTAAAATGTATTTATTTTATTATTTTTTTAAACCCCTTTTTTTGCTTTAAGATTTATTTTTAAATAATTTGAGGAAATGAGAGACAAAAAATCAATTTTATAAAAATTTTAAATTAAATTTCAAAAAGACAAGATCCAAAAAAAATTTATTAACTATAAACACCTTATAAAAACTTTAAAATTTAAATTAAAACTTTAAAGTATAAAAAAAAAGTTGTTTAAAAAAAATTTTGTAAAAAAAGGTAAAAAATGATACAATTATAAAAAAGCCATTTTTAAACAAAAAGTTTTGAAATTATTAAAAACAAACGAAAAAAAAAAAAACTTTTCCAAGCTTTTATGAAATAATAAATAAATGGTAATTGGATTCTGAGGAAATGGGTGGAGAATAGGTCATTTGATGCTTATTAAGTAAAAAGATACAATATAGTCTATTGCGCTTCAAGTTATTTAGAATTACCAAAAAAAATTTAAAAAATTTAATGAAAGGATTTAAAAAATATAAAGGATGATATAACGAAAGTTTTAGATGGTTCATTTAGCTTATAAATTTCCTGTTGAAAAAGATCCCCAAAAAATTTTAAAATATAAAAACAATAGAAAAACTTAATTTAAAAAAGGGAAAAAAGTTTCCTGTTACATTAAATCAAATACCTAAAAAAGAAGTTTTTAAGACTTTTTTTTTAATATATTTGGATATGAAAACCTTAGGGGTTTATCCTTGTACAAACAAAATATCATTACTGAAATGTGATATTTTTAATTTAAAAAAGATAAAAAATCACATTATGTTTGGATAAAGACTTTTAAAAGATTAATGAATAACAAAAAAAAAAAAAACAAACAAAAATTTTTGTAAATTTTCCCTGCAACACTTTACCCAAGAAAAAAATTAAAAAAACATGTTGAAAATTGTTTAAAATTTCAACGGGGGGTTTAGGGTTTAAAAAGCCACCAGAAGGTATAAAGTAAATTTAAAAAAAAAACCACAAACAAATTAAAGACCCTTTGTTATCTATGCGTTTTTTAAGCAAAAAAAAAAATTTTTTAAGTACCCAGCCAAATCCAGAATCTTCATTTACCGAAGAATACAAAAAAATAGATTGTGGTAGGTTACAAAGTTGTTTGTTTTTTTGACACAAAAAATACTAAAACCCAAATCAGATTTACAGAGGCCCCCAAGCGTTTATAAATTATGAAAAATGCCCAGGGAAAAGGGGAAAAATTTTTAAAGAAAAATTTTTAAAAATACTTTTTCAAAGAATTAAAAATTTCTAAAAAAGAAAGCTTTATTTAAAAAAAAACCTCGGGCAAATTTTGAAAAAGAATATACAGAAGATTCAATAAAAGTCCGGGATCACTGTCATATAACTAGAAAATTCAGAGGAAGTGCTCATTCAGAGTGCAATATTAATTTTAGATTAACACATAAAATTCCTGTTATTTTTCATAATTTAAGAGGTTATGATTCCCACTTTATTATGCAACAAATAGGGAAATTCAAAAAAGAAATTAACGTCATTCCAAACAATATGGAAAAATACATGGCGTTTATGATTTCTGATTTAATTTTTATTGACAGTTTCCAATTTATGTCGCAGTCATTGGATAACTTAGTAAAAAACATCCCAGATTTTAAATATTTATCCCAAGAATTTCCTAAAAATAAACTTAATTTATTAAAAACAAAAGGTGTTTATCCATATGATTACATGGATTCATTCAAAAAATTCAAAGAAACTAAATTACCATCAAAAGAAGAATTTTATTCAGTGTTAAATGAAACTAATATTTCTGATAATGAATACGAACATGCTAAAAATATCTGGAAAAAATTTAAAATAAAAACAATGGGAGATTACCATGATCTCTACCTAAAAACTGACGTACTGCTTCTAGCAGACGTATTTGAAAATTTTAGAAGGTTGTGTTTATCATATTATAAATTAGATCCGTGCCATTATTTTAGTAGTCCTGGGTTAGCCTGGGATGCAATGCTTAAAATGACCGGAATTCAGTTAGATTTAATAACTGATATCGATATGTATTTATTTATTGAAAAGGGGCTTAGGGGCGGAATTAGTTATATTTCAAATAGATACAGCAAAGCAAATAATAAATATATGAAAGATTACAATCCAAAAGAAGAAAGTAAATACATTATGTACCTCGATGCCAATAACCTTTACGGTTGGGCCATGTCGCGACCTTTACCCTCTGGGAACTTTAAATTCATATCCGAAAAACAATATAAGAAATTAATTACAAAAGGTAAAACTAATTTTATAATTGAATGCGATTTGGAATACCCAAAAGAATTACATTCTGCTCACAGCGATTATCCTTTAGCTCCAGAAAAAATTAAAATACCAGATGAATGGTTATCTAATTACAGTAAAAATATTAAAGAAAAATTTGAAATAGGAAAAAGCAATGTAAAGAAGTTGATTCCGACTTTGAAGAAAAAGAAGAATTATGTAGTTCATTATAGAAATCTTGAACTGTATACACAACTCGGTTTAAAAGTAACCAAAATACATAGAGTATTAACTTTTGATGAAAGTCCCTGGTTAAAAGAATATATTGACTTTAATACACAGAAAAGATCTGAAGCAAAAAATTCATTTGAAAAGGACTTTTTTAAGTTGATGAACAACTCTGTATTCGGTAAGACGACGGAAAATCTGCGCAAGAGGGTTAATATTAAGCTGACCCATGATGAAAATATTTTATTGAAGTACAGTCGAAACTCGGTAACTCAAACTCGCTTACCTCGAAATTCCGCTTAAGTCGAAGAAATTTTCAAGTCCCGTCAAATTTCCTTCTTTATATATGTAATTCAACTTCGGTTACGTCAAAATTTGACTTACCGAGACTTCGGATGTGTCGAAAGGGATTTTCAGTCCCGTCAATAAAATTCAAGTGCATTGTGAACTTGTTAAGTCGAAGTGAGAAAAATATGCGATAAAATTTCACACATGTCATTGTGAATGTGGTTGGTTTCTAACACATGTCCATGTTTATTGCCTAACCAGAAAGCCGTGATGCCGACATATCAAAGGTGCGGCGATTATCAAAGTGAGATGATGTCATACTTGTTTGCACGTGCCATAATGATAATTTTTTGATGTAAACAGTAGATTTCTTAAATCAGCAGTCATTTGTTTTTGAGAAGTTATGAAAATTGCTTTTAATTTAAACTAATGAATTAATTAGTTTGAACAGTTAGGATCTTTAATAAGGATTAATTAGAGGTAATGGCGATGAGACTGTATAAAAAATAACTTCTTGGTGGAAAGCATCATTCGTTCAAAATGTCAGATCGAATGTCAATCCCCCGGGAGAGAAACGTGGTAAAAAAAGGAAGTTTGATTCAAAAACATTTGAGGTTAGTATCATTTTTATTCTTCAAAAAAAACTGAAAACTTTGATAAACACAAACTGTACGGAATCGTGTATGCGTAAAGTGCCGACAGCGTATACACGGCATCAAGGAAACAGTTTTTTTTTATTAAATCTTTTCGTATTGTGTATTTATTTCGTCCATATACGTCCCTCCTCGTAACTCGAATTTCGGTTATCTCGAAATAAAAAGCACGGTCCCTTAAAATTCGAGATACCGAGTTTCGACTGTATATAGCAAAACCTTCATTTGTTAGTTCAACGATGTTTAACAAGAATTTATTTGGTATTCATAGAATAAAAGAAAGTTTATTATTAAATAGACCTTGTTATGTTGGAATGTGTATTCTAGATTTATCAAAATATTTAATGTATGATTTTCATTATAATTACATTAAAGAAAAGTATGGAGATTCAGCAAAGTTATTTTTTACTGACACAGACTCATTGTGTTATGAAATTAAAACTAAAGATGCGTATAAAGACTTTTATAAAGATAAAGAATTATTTGATAATAGTGATTACGAAAGTAATTCAAAATTTTACTTCAGTAATAATAAAAAAGTAATAGGAAAATTTAAAGATGAAGCTGCGGGCATTCCAATAGTTGAGTTTGTTGGATTACGTAGAAAAATGTATTCATATTTATTAGAAAATTCATGTGAGCATAAAGCTCAGATTAATATTAAAAAATGTAAAGGAATTAAAAAAAGTGTTGTTAAGAAGACAATAGTTCATAAAGATTACAAAGATACTTTGTTTAACTCAACACAAAGTATGCATAAATTTAAAGTTATAAGATCGAAAAAACATAATGTTTCTAGTTATGTTATAAATAAAACATTATTATCATGTTATGATGATAAAGATATATCCTCGAGGACGGGGTTACTACCTGGCTTATACATAAAAAAATTAAAGATTTATACATCTTTCACACTTTAGAAAGAACATAGTTTCTTATTTTTAGGACATCTTTTACGATGTATTTTTTCACACTTTAGAAAGAACATAGTTTCTTATTTTTAGGACATCTTTTACGATGTAATTTTTCTTTGGGACATCACTTCCCAATTTTTAGCTCCGGTTTAGAGAAACATAAGTTTCTGTTTTTATGATTGTTTTAGGAGAAACATAAGTTTCTACTTAAATAATAGAACCATAAATTGTTAACTGAATAATTTTAACATTTAAACCAGTAATAGAAATAATATCATTCATTTGAAATTTATTAGCATAATTAATAGAAACAGATTCATTTTTTCTGTTATTTTTTACATCGTAACTTTGAATAATTATATTTTCTTTATTTTTTAGTTGTAATTTAGTTTCTCCTTTATCTAATTTAATTGCATCAATAAGAATAATTAAAATACAATTAAAATTAATTGTTACATTATACCATTTTGAACTAAACCAGGACTAGCATTTACAGTTTTCCATTGAAATAATCCACTATCGGTATCTTCGGTATAAACATTGTTAAAAACAGTGGAAGGCTTTCTTTTATTTGTCTTTCTATTTTACTTATTTTTTTTCGTTTATATTATTGAATATTCCCATTATACTAATTATTCCAGTTAAATAAAAATACAGTAATTAATTAAAGTTTTTAATTCGAAAGTATACTTTCTCTATAATTTATATATTCCTCCAATATGTAGAATTTGACATGACTCTCCACTCCACCATAAGATTAAATGATACTTCTGTAGATGATGAATCGTCATAAGGATGAATGTCAAACATTACCCTTTCTGTTAAATAAATTTTAATTTTTTTTTGATATCTACATAAAATGTGTAGGGGGCGATTTCTTGCAACTATCTCGGGTGTTATATTTACACTCCCACCGGGAAATTTACCTGTAAAACCATCTTGCCACCACCTAAAAAGAAAATGTGATATTTGACATTTTTCCATATCATCAAACGACGCTAAATAAAACCTAATATCTATTATATAAATTCCAGCTTTTTTGGTTGAAAACACAGTTTTTAATAGCACATCCGGTATAGCTAGTTTATATTCTTGGTTTGTGTTTATAAAATCTTTATAATCTACGACATTACCAGGTATCAAATTAAATGCACTAAAATATCCCTGGCCACTTCTAATTATATTTTCATATAATGAATATATCCAGACACCGTGGCGATCAAAATACTTTTTCATTTTTATATATGAATGTATTGAAATGGGACCTGGTAGTTCTCCAGAATTATAACCACTGTTATATTCAAAAAGAAACACTTTGCGTTTTACTTTTTCAGTTCAGATTTATATTCTGTAAATTTATTTTCATGCTTGAGAATTACTTCAGCTAAATCATCAACTCGTTTTGTTGTAGCAACTTCAGAAGCAGATAAATTGTCAAGAGTATTCTTTGTTCTAGCTAACTGTGTTTCTTGTTTTAAGAAAACATTTTTTACTTTTGTAATTTCTTCTGCATTAGTAGAAATTGCTTGGGTATTAACAGTAATTGATTCTCCTTGTTTAGCTGATATTTCAACTACAGAGTCCAGATCATTTATTATTTTTTTAATTTTATCATTAAACTCGTTGATATCTTTTTGTAATATTTCTGTAAGTGTACTTAATTCCGCGTACTTTAAATTATGACGTGTGTCAACAGTACTAATCAAGATCCAGAGTTGTTTCTTTAAATTTTCTAGCTGACCATTAATTGTGTTAATTGCTTCTCCTTGTTTAGTTGATTTTTCAACTACAAGGTCCAGTTCATTTTTATGTTCTTCAACTTTAACATTAAACTGCGTTATATCTTCTTGTATTTTTTTTGTAATATTACTTAAGTCTGCATACTTTAAATTGTGACGTGTATCAACAGTACTAATCCAAATTCGAATTTGTTTTTTAAAGTCACCTATTTTAGAATTAAGCTCTTCTTTAAGGTTATCTAATGCTGTGTCGTGATCATCACCTCTTTGTGAAGCTGCTTTTTCCAGTTCAGATTTATATTCTGCAAGTTTATTTGAAATTAATTCTAATAAATCTTTATGCTTATTTTCAGTTTCAGTATTTAGTTTATTTATTTCTGTTCTGATTTTTAACTGATATATATTTTGTAACTTTTTCTCAGCTTCAATAATCTTGTCTTTTAGTTCTTCATGTTTAATCATACTATCTTTTAATTGTTGAACTTGAGTGTATAACTTTTCAAAATTTGTTTTAAATACTTCTTTTATGTTTTCGTCTGTCAAATCAGATTTCTCTTCAAGTTCTTTAATAGAATCAACCATAGCTTTCATTTCTTTTTCAATTTTATCTTGTAATTCAACTATTAATAACGAATTATTTTTAAAATCTTTTGTTAATTCTTCAATATTCTTTACTTCTGTTTCTAATGTCTGTTTTATACTTTTGATATCTTCAAGGTTATAGTCATCTATTACACCTTGAACTTTTTTAAACATAAACCGTCTTGAAACTGCATCAGCGGGTTTATCTGGATTTCCTAGGTTTATAAGGTTATTACCTCCCATATCCAATGCTCTGTTCATTGTGTTATCAAGTTCCTTATTTCTGTGAAGATATGATTCCATGTCCTTTTTAAGCTTTTTGTATTGTTTTTTAGTAGCATAATCACTTAAATCAATATCAAATTTAACTTTACTTATACTGTCAGGTTGATTAATTTGTTTTACATCATTAAAAACTCCCATCTATATATTACCAGTAAAGTTTTTTTCTTAAAAACTTCCTTGGTTTGTCAATATATAAGAAATCATATTTTTGATTTGTTGCATTAGCAAAAGAGTTAGGGTTAATATTTTGTTCATTACAAATCATATCATTTTCTCGTTTACTTGGACTTTCAAATAAAATATAATGTGAACAGTTAATCCGAATATTTTTTGGTGCTTTATAGTAAGACTGACTTAAATAAATAGCACAACAGTTTATGTGACGTCCTTGAATGAAGTTTTTTGTTATTTCATTCTGAACCTTTTTATCTTCACATACAAAATCATCAAATATTACTACTTTTTGTTTTTCTGATTCAAGATTCTCACAAGGTTCAATTTGGCTGGGATCAGCTGAATATTCAAGTATTTCATTTGGATTTGTTTTATTTTTTTCTGCAATTCCATTTAAAAGTTTAATTAAATCCTGATATTTAGATTGTTCTAGGTTTTTAGCATACAAGTATAATTTATCATAATATATAAGAGGTTTTCGAAGTATATGCATTAGTGTATTTGTTTTTCCAGATCCAGAAGACCCACATATTAACATTCTAAAACATGAATCTGGCATAAAAGGATAATGTTGTTTAAAGTTATTGGATTTATTACTTTTTGTATCATAATTTGGAATTTCCATTATATAATAATATTACATTATTATACATTATTTTATATTATTATACATTATTTTACATTATCTTACATTATTATATAAATGCAATCAAAACTTAATGAAATGAGAATAAGAAAAAACTTAGTCGGACAAAAGATGAGGGCTCTTAGAGAAGAAATAATGAGAGAAAAAATTAAAAAAGCTACAAATCGAGATATGTACACTGAAATTTATAAGCCAATTACTGAAGGAATAGAAAGCCAAAAAGAAAAATTATCAAGTCAGTTAAAAGCATTACCTGGAATTAAGGAACAATTAACGTTAATTCCAAAAAGTATATCAGAAGATCTGACACAAGGTATTACTGAATTAACTAAAGGAATGCAAGAAGAATCTAGAAAACAACAAGCTTTAAAATCGACTCCTTATACACCGATAGACTGGGGAGATGAACCTGTTGGATGGGTTCCTCAAGATGAATTTAAGAGAAAAGAAGATGAATTTAAGAGATTAGAAGATTATGGAAGAGAAAAGATGGGAATGGCTGCAGGGCCGCCACCAGCAGATCTTACAATGGGAGAAGAAGAGTATAATAATTTATCAAGAGAAGAAATTAAAAAATTAGAAAAAAACTTTATGCCACCAATATATAAGGCGGATGGATCTGTTACGCTCATGTCTAAAGAACAATTGGGAGTAAGACCAAAAGAATTGGGAGCAAGACCAAAAACAAAGAAAACACCTACAGTAAATTTAGATGCTTCTCTGGATAATGATGTTTTAGAAGAATATGAATATTACAAACCGTCTGAAATGTTTAACTTTTTTACTGCAGATGAATCTAATCCTGATAAAATAAATAAAGACAAACTTAAAGGTACAATAGATGACGTTACTGAAAATATTAAAAAATTAAATGGTTCAATAACTGGCAAATTAAATTCAAAAGATCCAAATAAGCAAGAAGAAGCAAAAGAACTAAAACATGAACGAGATGAACTCATAAAGTACAAAGTCCGGTAAATCATATTCTTGGTATGTCTTCTACATATGGAAAAGGAATAAGATATCATAACCCATATAAAGTTTCACCAAATGGCCAATATGGTAATTTAATTATTAACTTAAATAAACTTTATAGTCAAAATAAATTAATTGCTAAGGATAGAATAACTGGAAAAGAAGTAATTAACACTAAAGTAGATAATGATTTAATTGATTTGATTAATAAAAGATATAACAATAATAAAAAACATTCAATTCATTCTAGAAAAATATTTAAAGAATTAACAGAAAAATCAGGATTACCTGTCAATAAAAGATCTATGAAATTTAAAAAAGTAATTAGGGGACAGGGTTATGACGTTTGTCCATGTAATCCAGAAGAATTGGTTAATGACTTGGAGTTAATTTGTGGTTCAATTGATGCCGGAAATAATAATGAAGAACTAAAAAATGAAGGTATTAGGGTAGTAGATCAATTATTAAAAATGAATTCACTCTTACCAGAACAACATGAAATGTTATATAAAAATATTTTTCTTGAATATATAAATGGAACAAAAAATAGTATTAAGTTCTGAAACAGTTAAAGATGATAATAAAAATACTCCGAGTGATTTTACAATCAGATTTGGTCGTTCTTTAATTTTAGATAAAAATAAAACTTATGTTGTCGGTTTGGATAGTATTAACACTAAGACTTATTTTTGGCATAATATTAGTGATGAATATGATAATAAAAGAATTCGTTATAATAATGGTAAGGATTGGAAAGGTATTATATTTACAAATGGTTCTTACAGTTACACTGATATTAATAATTACATAAGGGAAACATTAATAAGTAATGACGATTATGAATTTGATAAATCAGACATTGCTCCAATAAGTTTGGAATTTGATTTAAGTAGTTTTAAAATTTTGATTTCAATTAAAGATAATTTTATGTTGGATTTAAGAATCTCAAATTTTCATACATTGCTTGGATTTGAGAAAAAAGCATTGAGAAATACTGAATGGGGAACTACAACACCAAATATAACTAACTCTGTGTATACAATTTATATTCATTGTGATCTTATTGATAATTCACTTGTTGATGGTAATTTCAGTGATATTATCTATGCTTTAAGTACTGCAGATTTAACAAGAGCTTATCCGTTTACAAAAGAACCACAAAGAGTTGGATATTCTGAAATTAATAAAAATATTATAAATTCAATAAGAATATATATTACAGATATATTTGGTAGAATAATTAATTTTAATGAGGTTGAAACAAGTTTTACATTAATATTAAAAGAAATTAATTAAAATTTAGTTTTATATAATGTACAAGAAAGTTTATGATAAAAATAAAGGAATATTTATTTATGTTGATGCTGACACGGGAAAAGAAATCATACACGGTACAGGTATCTTTGACACTTTAACGAAATTGTTTTCAAGTGGAGTTGCATCTTCAATTAGCACAGCTGGAAAAAAGCTCTGGAAACAGCAGGAAAAGCCGCGCTAGAAAGTGGAACAAAAAAGGTTGGAATGGAAGTTGGAAATTTAGCTGCTAATAAAATTGTTGAAAAATTTAAAAAGAAACCTGCTCCGGCAGTTGGTAATTTAATTGCCAAGGAATTACAAGAAAAGAATAACAGTAAAAATAATAAGAAGGGGGAAATTAATATGAGAATAAATAGAATATTGTCAGGATCGGGGACGCGTAAACGTATTAACAGATTAATTTATATAAAATAAAATAATATATAATATATACATGTTTAGAACAAAACAATATTGTGAAAGATACGAACTAACTCCTATTCAATTAGATACCGCTTTAATATCTGTCTTGGGAAATAATGTTCAGCAACAAAAAAACGGATATCACTTTACAATTAATGATAGAAGCTCATATTTTGATTGGTTTAATGGCTATTTTGAAGTAAGTTTTAAAGTTAATAAGCTTGCTGATGGTGCTAATTATGCTGACGGAGATCAAATTGCTTTAATTAATAATGCAGCTTCATTAATTGATCAGTTAGTGGTTAAACAAAATGGGAAAATTGTATATGATTGTAATAATTTATACAAAGTAATAAATGTAAAAAATTTAGTTGAATTATCTAATGATTAGGTAGAATCAACTGGAACAAATGAATTTATCTATTTAGATACTACTGCTGATGCCGAAAGTAGGGATGACCAAGCTGGATATAATAAAGGTTTTGCATCGATGTGGGTTCGAGCCTCACTCGGGGCTTTGAATTCTTCATGTGAGGAAGCCATCCAGCTGGCTTATGGAAGGTCGGTGGTTCTACCCAGGTGCCCGCTCGTGATGAAATAATGCACGGAGGGGCACCTGGGGTCTTCCTCCACCATTAAAGCTGGAAAGTCGCCATATGACCTATCATGTGTCGGTGCGACGTTAACTCCAACTAAAAAAAAAAAAAAAAAAAGGTTTTGCTTCTAGAAAGTTATCAATCCAGGGTGGTAATGAGGTAAATGCTAAAATTCCACTAAATAATTATTCATTTTTCCAGGGTTTAGAAACTAATATTTTACCTCCAAGTCAAATTCAAATAACACTGCAGCTGACAGATGATGATGAATTAATTTTTAGAGTTACTGCTGCTGGTGCTGGTAGAGTAATTATAACAAAATTAATTCTATGGGTTCCACGTTTAATTTTTAATGAATTTGGGTTTAATCTAATTTATGAAAGATTTACAAAAGCAAGATGGTCATACCTTCGGGAAATGATAACACAATCTACTGATACACGACAGACGAACATATCTTTCAGAATAACAGCTGGTGTAACAAAACCACAACATGTATTTATTTATTTACAACGACCTGATAAAAGTCATGCACAAAAACAGAATCCGCATTTATTAGATACATTTAAAGCTAATGCAGCAGATGATGATTGTACATTGGAATCTTGTCGTCTTGAAGTTGGTAATGGTGTTTTTTATCCAGAAACAGAATACACAAGTATATCAAGAATATATGACGATGTAATTAATTATTATTATAAACAAAATAATAAGACTACCGGAAGTCTGCTAAATAGATAAAACTTTAATAATTTGTTTGGGTTTGTTCATTTTAACTTGGAATATACAAAGGAAGTAGCTATAGAAGATCCTAAACACATTACATTAACAGCTAAATTAAATGTTCAGCCGGCAGCACCTGTCCGTGTTTATGCAATTGTATTGTATGAAGAAACAGTTGAAATAAATACTATTGGAAATGAACTTGTTATTGTTTAAATAAAATAAAATTAAAATAAATATAAAGTATATAATGTCATCAAATTATATTGAATATAAAGTAAATTTAACAGACGGTCAAAAGAAAAACTTAGCAAAAGCTTATAGTAATAAAACTCCATATAATTTTAGATTAAAATATGAACAACTGCATGGAAACTTTCCTTTACTTTTGACAAAGACACAGATTAATCAAATTAAAAAGCTGCCACAAATAGGAAGGTGTTAGAAATTACAATTTCAAAAAAACAAATGTCCAGTCAAGGCCAAAATGGTGGATTTTTAGGAGCTTTAGCTGGTTTGTTAGGAAAAACAATTCTTCCAATGGCAGCAAAAATAGCTCCAAAAATATTATCTCCTCTGGGCATCGGAGCCATCTCTGGACTGGCCAGTACTGGTGTTAGTAAGTTACTTGGGAATGGTATGATTTCGGTAGCTAATGATAAGAGAAATATGATATCGCCATATCTTACACCTAATCAAAAAAAGCAACTAGTAGGATCTGGAGTGATTAAATTAACACAAAAACAGAGACAAAATGGCGGCTTTTTGGGTATGCTGGCTGCTAGTCTAGGAATACCTTTGATTACATCTTTGTTAAGTGGGAAAGGATTACAGATTGATTCCCAACGGAGGCGGTACAGACGAATTCCTATAGTAAAAAAAAAAAAATAAAATTTATAAACAAACCAATTTCTAACTTTGAAATTGAACAATGGGTTAAAAAATTAAAAATTAAAAATTTTAGGGGTGTATTTAGTAGAAATAATTTACCAAGAGTGAAACTCCCGGAGACCGCAGGTTTACCAAAATCAAAGTTGAATAATGAATGTGGAATTATAAATTTGGACGACTCTGTCGGACCTGGAACACATTGGGTTTGTTACTTCAATACTTTGTACTTTGACCCATTTGGACTTCCTCCGCCGAAGGAGGTAATTGAATATATACCTGGAGTTAAGTATAACAACATACAATATCAAGACAAAACAAGTACACTTTGTGGTTATTATTGTTTATTTTTCATTAAAATGTTACAAGATGGTATAAATATTTATGATTTATTGTATAGAATACTAAAAGTTAACAATCAAAGAGTAAATGAACAAACAATTATAAATTATTTTAATTAATAAGGACATTTTCTTCCGTTTTTTTCTGTTTAATTAATGTGTTTTTTGATTTGAGTGGACCTTGGTTTTCATTTTATCCCTTCAACCTTACGTCCATCAAAGATTTTCAGGGTACAAATACGCCGAGTTAGTATTTTAAGATAGAAACTCTGTTTCTCTTAAAGACTGGTTGGTTTTGGATTTTTTAAATTTGAATTGGCCGGTGTTGAATTTTTTAAAAGAGGGGTAAAGGTTAAATAAGGTTAAATAACGCTCGCACAAACAATTACTATACTACTAAGATCTTATGGTGATACAAGTTGTGTGCAAGTCTGGTTAAAATAAAATCATAAATGAAACCACTATCGTGCAGACAAGAAATTGTTGACGCATAAAAATAGCAAATTCTGGCCCTTTAAGGGGCAATAACTATAGAACCCATGATGGGATCTGGCCAGTTTTCAAAAGGAACTGAGATATCATGCCAATACAAGTTTTGTACAAGTTTGATCAAAATTGCTTGCAAAATGTGGTATCTATAGTGTTCACAAGAAATTGTGGACGGACGGACGAAGGGTGATCACAAAAGCTCACCCTGTCAGCTAAAAAAAAAAACGCCAGCGTATTTATTTATTTATTTTGGATTTAACGTCGCACCGACACATGATAGGTGATATGGCGACTTTCCAGCTTTTTAATGGTGGAGGAAAACCCCAGGTGCCCCTCCGTGCATTATTTCATCACGAGCGGGTACCTGGGTAGAACCACCGACCTTCCGTAAGCCAGCTGGATGGCTTCCTCACATGATCCAGTGTATTTATATATTTTCGGTCTGACAAGTAGTTCGCATCTTTCTCAATTGTTATAAACTATGTAATTGGAGTTCTACGGTCAACTATGTTTTACTTGTAGAATTTTATTGCCAAATGCTTGTAAATTTTGTGATATTGTTTTTGTGTTCATTCACCTTGTACTTTACAATACTGTTGAGGGCTGTAAACTTCTATTACACAAGTAACATACATCTTGATGGTTTATTAGTACATTTCCTATATCTCGCATTGAACATATGTCAAAAAATAATGTAGAATGCGGCGTGCCATGCACATATAAAAAAAACTCCAGCGTATTTATATATTTTTGATCTGACAAGTTGTTCGCATCTTTCTCAATTGTTATACAATTGACAAAAAAAAACTGATACAATTGATAAAATTGGTACACTGAGATTAATTAAATGTCGGCTACACCAAATCAGCAAAATAAAAGTAATAAACAGAATAAGAAAAAGCGATCAAAACGTGAGCAATCGCCAAATGCTTATATCGAACACCCAGAGAAACGTGCCGCGGTAGTTCCACAACAGTCTCAACCTTCATATTCTGGGTACATAATGGCGCCACCTACACAAATTAATACACAGCCATATACCGGCCAGTATTACCCACCACATTTACAGTTTGTAAACAATTCACCCGTACAACCTATTGGTTCACCTATTTCCTCAGGAGTCGCACCCCTTTCCACAACGGGTGCACAAAACGTGAATGAGCAACCATGGTTCCAGGCTACGATGGCCAAGCTAACAGCAATTGAATCCAGTCAAAAATCACTACAGACCAAACTTTCTAAACTCGATAAGATTGAATCGGATGTTAGCAGTACGTCCAAAACAATGAGTTCTGTAGAAACCCGCGTTGTTTCATTAGAGACCAAACTGACTGAATCGGATAAGAAACTAGTTGATCTTGAGGCAAGTAGAAACATTGACAGTAAAGAATATGATGACATTAAAAAGAAACATGAAAAACTTGAAACCTTGTTAAAAGCCGAAAAGGTAAAAAATGAAACGCTATCACAGTCTTTTGATCAGCTGAAAATAGAAAAGGATGCTACGGGATCGATGAGAGACAATTTACTTTTCTTTAACGTTGACGAGAAGGATCGCGAATCCAGAAATAAAGAAGACTGTACTGAAAAAAATCTAAATTTTTGTGTTGAAAGATGCATATAGATTGAAAATTGACAGAGCTGATCGTGTTGGTAAATACGAACAGGGTAAGAAGCGGCAAATTTAACTACTATAGAGACAAAGTTGAAGTTAAAGAGAAAGCACGAGTTAAATTAGCTGGCAAAGATTTTCGTGTCAGTGAACAGTTTCCGCAAGAAATTCAAGATAGACGCAAAAAGCTCATTCCATATCTAGTACAAGCTAGAAATCAAAAGAAAGATGCAGTGTTATCATATGACACACTGTATATAGAGAATCGCCCTTACACTGCTGACCGCCCCCCACCCCGCCGGCGCCCGTGCCCGTCCTCAAGCCTCGTCCTCGAGGCACCAGTCTGGAGCAACGGGTACCGGGGAAGGGCAACAGAGTGGAGGCCAGCCAATGGAGTGTATAGGAAGCTGAACAGAGGCAGCTAAAATTGTTACTATGGAATTTACAGAGAATAACTACTATATTAACAGACAGTGATTTTTTGAATTTTGTGAATGGTTATGATGTTATTATGTAACTGAAACCTGGAATTCTAAAATCTTGAATACGATTTGAAAATTTTGAAATTTTTTCCCCCCGGCCCCAAAATTTTCAATAAACGACAAACGTCACAGTCGGGGTGAAATAGTTATTAAAAAAAAAATTTGGACCTACTGAACTTTTTTCCCAAAATAAAGGGATTTTTGGTTAAGTTTAAAAAAACCCTTTTTTCGGAAGTGTAAAGACTATTTTTTTGTATTTTGTTATATACCCCCCGATACTAAAAAGTTATAACAGCGTGATCCCCTTTTTGAATTTTTTTTTTTTAAAGTTATATCGGAGACTAAGAAAATAGCCAAAAGGGGTGATATTGTAGAACTGGGATTTAAATCCGGACCGGTAAAAGGGGCAGATTGGGTTGTCGATAAATTTTGACGCTATTTTACTTCCTGGGGAAAGTTTTGGGTTAAAGGGTCCCATTACTTCTTTTGAAAAAACTTTTAACATTTTGGTAACAAATCACGTCTTTTAAAAAATTTAAAATTTGCCAAGGTTGCTTAACGGGCCCTATACTTTTTTACATTCGGGCAAAAGCCACATGCAGCTAGTGTTGACTTTTTATTACGACTATCAGTCTTTCCTATGATTAATAGTATGAAAGTCAAATTTTCAGAGTTTCTGACCATTGTCCAATTTTTTTGAAAAAGAATTTTGCCAATATGAAATCTATGATTAAAATTAAATTATGAAAAAAATAATTTGGGGGAAAATTTTGATATTTTTAACTAAAAACATTACTAAATGATAAAAAAATTATCTTTTTGAATTTTTAAAAAACAATTTACTTGGTGATATAACAAACAAATTTTTAATGTAAGAACTAACATGAAAATATATTCTGATGTTATTCGGGATTTCCTTTCCAATTTCTGGAAAAACTTTTGAACACCGGAAACTTTAAAAAAAAAAGTTCGTTTTTGGTTTGACAATGATGTAAATTAAAAAAATTGGTTCTATAGGTGTAAAAGGTTTTTAAAGAAAATCCCTATGGAGGCAACAGGATATAATTTTAAAGCTCGGGGGCTTTTTGTGCTACAAAAAAGAAAGCAAACGTATTTTTTTTTTAAGGAAAGATAATTTTTCTAAAATTTTTAAATCTAATTTCCCAAAAATTTGGAAAAAACTAAAAAAATAAAACAAAAGCAGTAATACAAAAGTGATGTCGTTTAGATAGCTTTGTTTTTAACATTTTATAATAGTCAACACACGCTAGCATAAAATACGTTTAAAGGGGAAAATTTAAATAGGGGTGAAACGTACACTAGAATGCTCGATGTGAATTTTTTCATCGTGAAAAAACAAAGACAATACATATATAAAAGGCAATAAAGTTTTGATTTAACAAAAAATTCGCTGATTTTTTTTATTTATTTTAAAAATTTTTTTTGCACCAATCTAGTGAACTTTTTAAAAGTTTTTACATAAAAAGGGCATACCTAATTCTTGGCAAAGGGGTTATTGTTCCTATCTACAAAAGGGTGATCGTAGTGAGCCTTCTAATTATAGAGGTATAACCATTGTAAATGTTATGCAAAAATATTTTCATTAGCGTTACGTAATCGTATAAATAAATGGTGTGAAAATAAACATGTGTTTAATGAGGCTCAGTTCGGGTTTAGAGATGGGCATAGTACGTCAGATTGCATATTTATATTGCATAGTATTATTCACAAATTCACGTTTGTAAGTTATCTTCTGTTCTACAAGTAAGGTTGAAAAATTGAAAAATATCATGCAATGGAGCAGGGAATTTTCTACAAAATGACACCCTACTTGTCAAAATCCAAAAACAACAAACAAAAAGTTTTATGCAAGTAAGATAAGCCCCTACACGAAAAGCAGTGCATCTTATTTGCCATTAAATCATTGTATTGGCAAAGTTTAAGTGCATATTTTTGCAATAATTTTAAATGTATAATATTAAAAATATTCTTGTCATGCAAAAATGTTTATTTTTCAAACTGGTAAAATTTTCACACACAATTTTTCCATGATTAACTTTTAGTTTACAAAATTTTGTGGCTTGCTATGCGCAAAAATGGGATATCGGATTAGGTTATACAGGAGTTTCATATTTTGTTTACTATAGGTCTTTGCTCATATTGAATGAATAAAAAATATAGTACATGTATTAATTTTGTAAGAATGATAAATTTCAAGTTTACTTTGACATCCACAAAATACTGCCCCATGAATCATATTTTCCCAGTAGAAAATAAAGTCGTATAGGGAAATACATTATTATTTCCTACAGCGGAAATATTTCTGTCAAAATTGGTAAAGGGGGCTAAATACATGTGTATGACATTTATCTCTGCATGTATTCCAACAATCTGCTGTTTGTTGATTTATATTCACTGCAATTACTATTGGATCACTTTTTGCACATTCATATTTATTGTTGTCTAGCCCACTCGCTGTGAGCTTGACATAGTTGCCACATATATAGTTTTGTGTATCTTCAGTGGTAAGTGCATACGATCTTGTTAGCACAGTAATTTTATCATTTATTGTGATATTTTAAAATAACTTCGCTCATAAATTTTGTTCATCTCCATCAGATGACGTGTCACACGTGTCAGTATCTCAAAAGGCAAGGTCACACTTGTGTAAAGGTGAAATTATATGACAATAGTTTAACTCTATCAGACTATAGCTTTGTCATCTGGTGGAATTTTAAAAATAAGCTAGCACAGTCGTTCACAATCATACATCTGTGTCTTGCACCCAAACCAATGTCAATATCCCAAAGGTCAAGGCCACACGTTTTGTTCAAAGCTCAAATATGAATATAATGCGTCTCCTAATACTCAGGTTTATTTTTTTGCCCTAGGACTTGTCCTTCTATTCCTATGAGAAAAAAAAACATGATTGCAGCAGCATTAATCAATCAATGGCCAATGTAGTTACACTTTCACTTTCTGGTTAACATTTTGTCTGGAAATACTGCTAGGTACATCTTATAGATTCGATGTCTGTATGCCTTACTAACATGTAATTAACAAAATCAATTCAGTTGCTGGTCATTCAGTATTGTTTACATTGATAACATGTTACTTTTCATATTTTCCAATAAAGATTATCTTCTATACTGTCTTGTTATTTACAGATTCTTATATCCACATGTTTGGACTTGCACAATAAGCCACCACTCCACAGTAGGCCTGAAAATCAAATAACAGCAAAAGCCTTGAGAAAGCTTCATGTGCAACACATTACTACTGGGCTGCAATTTTGTTTGGGTGTTCCATTTGCAAAAACATACCACTGATCTCTGTATTCAAAGACATGTAGCTTTCTATAGAATGGAAATTTCTGTGCATCACACAAAATGCATGTACATCCTTGTAAATTTAGCAGTGCTCAGTGTGAAGTATTTAAAGAGGAAATAACATGATACCACTATGAAATACAGACCATATGACTAATGGGCAGTAACTGAAGAAAATGCTGTCAGAAGTTACACCACAGGTCCAAACTGCCACAAATGTTCTTTAAAAGACCCTTTACTAAATCCTTTCAATTACACAATATGGCCCCTAGTGGACAGCACTGGTTTTCCCTATATATCTGTATAGAAATCTTTGATACTCTTACAAACCACTGACCTGATTTCAAAATAAATTTAAACAATTATCATGAAACTTGAGCAATGGGACTCTGGTGAGCAATCTGTAAATAGGAGGAGGCAACTGTTTTAGCTGAATAATGTCCCTTTATAATTTAGAATATTGGTTAAAGTTTTATAGCTCATAGTGACAAGGTGAGCTTTTGTGATCACCGTCAGTCCTCCGTCAACAATTTCTTATCTGCACAATAGTGGTTTCATTTATGATTTGATTTTAACAAAACCTGCAAACAACTTGTATCACCATAAGATCTCGGTTTCTTTTTTGAACTGGCCAGATTCCATTATTGGTTCCGGAGGTATGGCCCCTGGAAGGGCCAAAATTAGCTATTTTGACCTTGTCTGCACAATAGCAGCTTCTTTTACAATTTGAATTTAATCTAACTTGCACTAACTTATATAACCTTAAGATCTTGCTTCCTTTCTTGAATCAGACAGATCCCATTATGTGTTTCAGAGTTATAGCCCCTGAAAAGGCTAGAAATAGTTATTTCAACCTTGTCTGCATAATAGCAGCTTCATTTATGATTTGAATTTAACCAAACTTTCACAGAACTTGTATAACTATGAGATCTCGGTTCCGATCGTGAACTGGGAAAATCGCAGCATGGATTCTATAGTTATGGCCCCTGAAAAGGGCGTGGGGCTTGTTTTCCCTATGTGGCTATATAGAAAACTGATTTCAAAACAATTTTACACAAGACTAGTGTTCCTTGGGTGACCCTACAATACTCTACTATATTCCTTCAAATAATTTTGATTCAGCGAAAAAAACATGGCCCCAAGTGGTTTTGCTTATTTTCCCTATATGCCTATATAGAACTTTGAAAATCTTTTTGTCAGAAACTGCTTGTCCGTTTTCAAAATAATTTTACAAATGTTTCTTGGGTGACCCTCTACCAAATTCCTTCAAATAATTTTGATTCATTGAAAAAGTGGCCGCCTGGGGGAGGGGCTCATTTTCCCATATGGCTATACAGAAAACGTCTTGTATGAAACTACTGGCCTGATTTGAAAATAATTTTATTTGAAGTAAATTTAAGAAAATTTCAACTATATTTTCTCATAATTCTTTTGATTGATCTTGATTATGATGTTTTGACCTTCTTGTCCTTAAGTGCAATGATAACAGGTGATTTCTAGCAACTGGCTGTTGGACACCATGTCTCCTTCTCTTTGTGAATATGGGCGAGGATGAGCGCTAATAAGAGAGTTACAGAAAGGTGTTAGCAAGCTACAGGTCATGCAACACTAATTAAGGCCACACCAAATTAATTCATTAGTCATCAGACACGCTCGCTTCGATTTTCATACAATCATCAAGAAATAATAGAAGTCAAAATAATCAGATATCTTTGAAACTAATTGTTTTCAATTAACTGATTCTAGATGCATGTTGTTTCAGAAGCTAAAGGAACCATTTTATAATATCAAATTATATATTAGAATATTACAAATGTATTTTAAACGCAGTTATTATTTTTCGCTTGAAGGTAATTTCATGGAACAGATATTGCGTTTAACGCTTTTTTTCAACAGTATTTCAGTCATGTAACGGCGGGCTGTTAACCTAACCAGTGTTCCTGGATTCTGTACCAGTACAAACCTGTTCTCCGCAAGTAACTGCCAACTTTCCCACATGAATCAGAGGTGGAGGGCTAATGATTTCAGACCAAATGTCGTTTATTAAAAAGTCACGGAGAACATAAACCCCGCCCGAGGATTGAACTCGCGACCCCGAGATCCGTAGACCAATGCTCTTACCTACTGAGCTAAGCGGGCGGGCTTGGAACAGATATTATCTTTCTATATGTTACATGTTGCTTGATTGCCCAATGTTTCTGGCAGCAAATCCGATGACCAACAAATATACTAAGTGTGACCTAAGCACCAATCTGACAAATTGTACAATTAAGCACCTAACAAATAACCCCCAAGTTTTATTGAATTGTAACTGAAATCAATGGTTTTGATAAGTAGTTCTTAAATCCCACCAGGACTGAGCTATTTTGGTTTCCGTCTTCTGGCCTGTTCCGTCGGGCCCTTAAGGGTGTTTCCCTTTTTGCTCTGTCTTCTGCAAAGGCACTGAGTACATGCGTTTTAGCTTCTTAAGGATTGCATTTTTATATTATATCTACAAGGGCATCTTTGCGTTTTACATTACATACCTTCTGTATGTTAGGGTTTCACCTGGCGGGGTTACTTTTATTTACACTGTCTTGTGACTTTGAAACATGGTGGGGGTAAGAGTGAGGTTAGGTGCACCATAAACCGGTTTAAACTCCCCAGTGGTGGTTTTGCCGTTTTGCCACTGACCGTTCCAAGGCGGTGCCCCACTGTGTTCCTGTATTTGTTTGTTTTGTCCTTTTGTGTTCATTTTTGTGTGTGGTGTGCGAGAGTTGTTCGTGTGTGTCTTTGGGGAGGCTGCGTTTTTTGAACGTGGCTTTACCTGTTGGATATTCTTCCTTGTTTTTTTTGGGTTTTTTTTGCATTACCAGACCAATGTGTGTGTGATCGGGTTTAACGTCTTTTTCAACAAATTTTCTGTCATATAAACGACGGTGCCTACTTGAGTATTCATTTTTTTTGCACTGCTGTTCAGCTGACTTTGTTAAAAATATGTGTGGATATAGATAAAACCATTTTTAAAAAGATTTGTCCATTGCTCAGAGTGGCACTTAACCATTCCCAGATACAAATACAGCTTGGCTATTATGTGGTTATGCATTAGTCTACTGGCCCCATGTTCACAGAGGATCAGATAATATCAGTTCGCATTTTGCTTTTTCTTCAAAATGCTTTTAATGAGGTATACATTTTGGCCTGGGTGGTTCCAATACTCCCGCTTTCATAGCTTTGGGTATTGTATAATCACCCCTTGGATATGGCGCCTGATTTTTAATTTTTCTTTTGGCAGTTCCTGTGATTTGCAGGCTCCATAACCTCAGATCCCCTTTCTAAATTCCAGTTTGTTTAGTTCTGCCGTTTAGGGCAAACCCATTATTTTAACTGGGGACCATACGCCGCTTTTCATGGAATTACATGCAAGTGTATCATTGAAGGTTGCACGTGCACCGCCATATGAACATATCTGCGGATGTCTCTAAATTATTTTTGTACTTGTAGCATGTGTAAATGTCGAGTTCTGCTCAAACCGGGGCTAGAGGGCGTGGACGGTAGCATGCGTTTCCACTACCGTCCATGAACAGGGTCAATCAAACCGAGCCTGCAACATTTTCGTTTTTGTCGTGTTGAGCGACCTGTGGAGTTTCCACTTTTTCTATTTTAAGATCTGTTGAAAATATTACAGCATGCAATGCCAAATTTTCAGACTGATCAATGCTGAAGTGAAAGAGAAATTAGCACTGAATCTATAATTTCTGACCAGTCTTAAACTTGATCGATTTATGTATTTTAACATGTCAGATGTATTTAACAAAATGAACTCATTTGATACATGTAACTGGGTTTTAATAGTATTAGATGTGATGCACAAGTCTGTTCTGGTATCAATAATACTGGCACCATAAAAGAAAAATATTTTTCAGGA
Organism: Mercenaria mercenaria; assembly: GCF_021730395.1. Lineage (NCBI taxonomy): Eukaryota > Metazoa > Mollusca > Bivalvia > Venerida > Veneridae > Mercenaria > Mercenaria mercenaria. The sequence goes on from NC_069370.1 coordinate 41,846,061, forward strand.
TCAGGTCATCTTATTCTGAATTTTTGTTAACATGGAACTAGTTGTAATGTTATGTACTCGAACAAGATACAGTAGGAAAGTACCTTTTATATTTGAGAACATACGCCTCAGGGGCCCAGGGCTCGAACTCGCGACCCCGCGATCCGTAGATCTGCGCTCTCCCTATTGAGCTAAGCGGTCGTCCTCTGATCCTATCTGTTGAAACATTCCGCAACCCCATTTCGTTTACAATTTTCATTTTTTTTTGGTCAAATATTGGAATTTAATTAGTTTCGTTGATTCAGCGCCGCTTCATACCAAAGACGTAAAAATGGTACTAGTAGCTTCCTTGCTTGGCGCTCAGCATTAAGAGGGTAGTGCTAGGACTGGTCAGCCCAGCGTCAGTATAATGTGACTGGGTGTGGTATCCTGTCACGTGTCTACGGCGTGATATTCCAGTGAGGCAGCACTATAAAGTTGGACATTGTGCTCACTGCTACAAGTAGACACCGTAGTTTATATGACTGAAAAAATGTTGAAAAAGACGTTAAACCCGAACACACACACTCGTTGATATAGCTGGAATATTTTTTACAGTTGAACACTACACTTTCCTCTTTGATTGTGTCTGACGGAACAGGTGGAGGACTTTTATGATTAGTAGTTCTTAAATCCCACCAGGACTGAGCTATTATGATTTCCGTCTGTGTTCCTGTATTTGTTTGTTTTGTCATTGTGTGTTTATTTTGTGTGTGTGGTGTGCGAGTGTTGTTCGTGTGTGCCTTTGGGGAGGCTGCGTTTTTGGAACGTGATCTACTTTTCAGATTTTACAGCGGGTGTTAAGTGCTGTGTGGCGGCCGTAAAAAGTCGCCCCGACTTCATCTCAGTGTTGTTATATTTTCTGGTCCTTCGGGATCATTGATTTCAACTCATTTAGATATGAAGATTGAATACTGCTTAAGCCGGTGCTAGGGGGCGTGGGCAGTGTTGCATTTTCCATTACTGCCCATGAACAGACTCAATCAAACCGAGTCTGCAATTTTCACTGTTTGCCTTGTTCTCGATGCTTCCGAGGGATCTAATTTCCAGATTTTATTTAATAGGATTAGATGTGATGCACAAGTCTGTTCTGGTATCAATAATACTGTCACCATAAAAGAAAATATTTTTTCAGGATCAGGTCATCTTATTCTGAATTTTTGTTAACATGGAACTAGTTGTAATGTTATGTACTCGAACAAGATACAGTAGGAAAGTACATTGTATATTTGAAAACATACGCCTCAGGCGCCCAGGGCTCGAACTCGCGACCCCGCGATCCGTAGATCTGCGCTCTCCCTATTGAGCTAAGCGGTCGGGCTCTGATCCTATCTGTTGAAACATTCCGCAACCCCATTTCGTTCACAATTTTCATTTTTTTTTGTCAAATATTGGAATTGAATTAGTTTCGTTGATTCAGCGCCGCTTCATACCAAAGACGTAAAAAATGGTACTAGTAGCTTCCTCGCTTGGCGCTCAGCATTAAGAGGTAGTGCTAGGACTGGTCAGCCCTGCGTCAGTATAATGTGACTGGGTATGGTATCCTGTCACGTGTCTACGGCGATATATTCCAGTGAGGCAGCACTATAAAGTTGGACATTGTGCTCACTGCTACAAGTAGACACCGTAGTTTATATGACTGAAAAATTGTTGAAAAAGACGTTAAACCCGAACACACACACTCGTTGATTTAGCTGGAATAATTTTTACAGTTGAACACTACGCTTTCCTCTTTGATTGTGTCTGACGGAACAGGTGGAGGACTTTTATGATTAGTAGTTCTTAAATCCCACCAGGACTGAGCTATTATGGTTTCCGTCTGTGTTCCTGTATTTGTTTGTTTTGTCATTGTGTGTTTACTTTGTGTGTGTGGTGTGCGAGTGTTGTTCGTGTGTGCCTTTGGGGAGGCTGCGTTTTTGGAACGTGGTCTACTTTTCAGATTTTACAGCGGGTGTTAAGTGCTGTGTGACGGCCGTAAAAAGTCGCCCCGACTTCATCTCAGTGTTATATTTTCTGGTCCTTCGGGATCATTGATTTCAATTCATTTAGATTTGAAGATTGAATACTGCTTAAAGCCGGTGCTAGGGGGCGTGGGCAGTGTTGCATTTTCCATTACTGCTCATGAACAGACTAAATCAAACCGAGTCAGCAATTTTCACTGTTTGCCTTGTTCTCGGTGCTTCCGAGGGATCTACTTTTCAGGTTTTATTTCCCTGTTGGATATTCTTCCTTTGTTTTTATGTTCTTGGTCTTAAGAAAAAACATTATTGTTCGATCCCAAGTCGCAATATACCAAAGTCGTAGTATGGTAGCCCTCTGCATTATGCATTATAAGCATAGTGCTCAAACTGGTTGGCCCAGTGTCGGGTTAATTAACTGGGTGTCGGATCACGTCCAATGTCTACACTCGTAACGGTGTGATATAAGTGTGGCAGTGCTATGTCTGCTTCAGTAAAATAATTTTTCCGTATGACTGAAAACAATGTTGGTAAGAGGTGAAACCCGTAAAAAAGGACCGGATTTGATAACTTGCATCTAAAACTCTGGATGTACCAGGACTTGAAGGCTCGTACTTTAAAGTACATTCATCGCTAAAAAGGTCAAAATCACTTTCTGCCTGAGCTTGAACTTGAAGCCGGCGGCTTTACAGGTGAATCACTAAACAGGTCTATGTCACTGTCAACAATGTGTCGTCTGGTTTAGAATCCCGAGAACTTGCCTGAAATTAAGTATACTACTTGAAACAAATGTGCACATAAGTGTAGTAGCACGGGTTGTAAACGCGCAATCCAATTCCCGCTGGGAATACGCTAAAAATGGGTTGCGCGACTTCCGGAGCTGGTGTTGCGCATCAATATGTACAATATCGAGTGAGTTGTGTTTTACGGCGAATCGACACAAAATGGTCATATATCGCCGAGAAGAAGTCATATTGCAAACGCTAACTGTAAATCATAAACATTGATGTAAAAATGTAAAGCATACCTAAAAACATCCAATCCCATGTAAAAATGTAAAGAACACTATGAATAATGGAAAACACACCCAAAAACATCCATGTAAAAATGTAAAGCATATCCAAAACCAGCCATGTAAAAATGTATATACGCACGTGTTAAAACATTAGCTGCAACACAATAATATTGCAAGATGCAAATAAAAATATGAAATGTTAGATTTTTTGATATATTCCTATCTGCTTTAAAAACGATAAAATATTTCCGACTGAAACATTTTCATTTATTTATTTATTTATTTTTTTGGGTTTTACGGCGCACCAACACAGTATAGGTTATATGGCGCCAAACAGGACTACAAATTTTGGTTTCACTGTTTAATCATGGAATATTAGATTTGTGTAAATGCAGGCAGCGGCATTTAGTCAGTGTTAGTCCAGAATTGCAAACGTTGTCCATTTGTTTGTCTGCTAATTGTCATATAATCATATAAATAATATAAACAATGATAATAGCGTGATTTAATATGTTTTCCTCATGACTATATTTCCATTGTAATTACACTAACATTTGTAAGGTCCACTGTACCATTGGAACGTACAATAATACAATACGTGTGTCATGGTTCCATTCTTCTTAATTGAAATAGTTCAGGCAACTATTTCCATTGAAATGATACAGTTATACCAAACTTGTAGTGCAGTCAAATATGTGACAGAAAAGTTTGACATTATGATGTATACGAGCAACTCCATTCCCGGGGCGCAACCCCATTCCCGATGATTTTTTGTCAATTATGTCCCCATAAGCAGGATTTGAAGCAAATAAATGTGATATTCGTTACTTTATTACAGTTGGTTTATCATTAGAAGTGTCAGATGTCCTCAGATTAGGCACATGAGGTCAGAAACTGCCATTTTTGTTGATTTCATACTTTTTAGCTCACCTGTGATCGCCCTTTGTCCGTCGTCAACAATTTGACTGTTAACACTCTAGAGGCCACAATTTTGGCCCAACCTTAATGAAACTTGGTCAGAATGTTACCCCCAATAAAATATTTGACGAGTTTGATATTGGGTCATCTGGGGTCAAAATCTAGGTCACCAGGTCAAATCAAAGGAAAAGCTTGTTAACACTAGAGGTCACAGTTTTGGCCCAATCTTAATGAAACTTGGTCAGAATGTTAACCTCAATAAAATCTTGGACGAGTTTGATATTTGGTCATCTGGGATCAAAAACTAGGTCACCAGGTTAAATAAAATGAAAAGCTTGTTAACACGAGAGAGGCCACATTTATGACTGTATCTTCATGAAACTTGGTTGGAAGGTTAATCTTGATGATCGTTAGGACCACTTTGAATCTGGGTCATGTTTGGTCAGAAACTAGGTCACCAGGTCAAATCAAAGGAAAAGCTAATTAACACTTTAGAGGTCACATTTATGACCATATCTTAATGAAACTTGGTCAGAATGTTAATTTTGATGATCTGTAGGTCAAGTGCAAATCTGTGTCAGGTGGGGTCAAAAACTAGGTAACTTGGTCAAATCAAAGGAAAAGATTGTTAACGCTCTATAGGCCACATTTATGACTACCGTCCAAGAACAGGCTCAATCAAACCGAGCCTGCAAAATTTTCGTTTTTGTCGTGTTGAGCGACCTGTGAAGTTTCCACTTTTCTCTATTTTATTATCACAGCAGCGTTGTTTGTGCCGTGTGGCGGCTGTAAAAAGTCTCCCCGTACATTCAATCAGGGCTGTTATATTTCGATCTTCTCAGATCGTTCAGCACGACTTTTATGTCGTGTTATTGGTACTGTTTAGTATCTCAACAAGACCATTTCGGCCTGGGTGGTTCCAATACTCCCGCTTTCATAGCCGTGGGTATTGTATAATCACCCCTTGGATATGGTGCCTGCTTTTTAATTTTGTGTGACAGTTCCTGTGATACGCAGGCTCCATAACCTCAGATCCCCGTCCTAAATTCCAGTTTGTTAAGTTCTGCCCATTGTTTTCTCGTTTGGGGCAAACCCATTATTTTATCTGGGGACCAAACGCCGCTCTTCATGGAATTACACGCCTCAACACGTGTATCATTGAAGGTTCCATGTTCACCGCCGTTTGAATACATCTGCGGATGTCTCTAAATTGCTTTTTGTACTTTTAGCATTTGTAAATGTCGAGTTCTGCTCAACCCGGGGCTAGAGGGCGTGGACGGTAGCATGCATATCCACTACCGTCCATGAACAGGCTCAATCAAACCGAGCCTGCAACATTTTCGTTTTTGTCGTGTTGAGCGACCTGTGAAGTTTCCACTTTTCTCTACTTTATTTTCATGAAACTTAAGTCAGAATGTTAAGCTTGATGATTTTTAGGTCAAGGCTGAATCTGGGTCATGTGGGGTCAAAAACTAGGTCACCGGGTCAAATCAAAGGAAAAGTTAGTTAGCACTTTCGAGGCCACATTTATGACCAAATGTTAATGAAACTTGGCTGGAATGTTAATGTTGATGATCTTTAGGTCAAGTTTAAATCTGGGTCAGGTGGGTTCAAAAACTAGGTCACCCGGTCAAATCAAAGGAAAAGCTTTTTAACATTCTAGAGGCCCCATTTATGACTGTATCTTCATGAAACTCGGTCCGAATGTTAATCTAGATAATCTTTAGGCCAAGTTCGAATCTGGGTCATGTGGGGTCAAAAACTAGGTCACAGGGTCAAATCAAAGGAAAAGCAAGTTAGCATTCTAGAGGCCACATTTATGAATCTTGATCAGAATGTTAATCTTGATGATCTTTAGGTCAATAGGTCAGGTAGCGATACAGGGCCTTCATGGCCCCTTTGTTTCACGCTTCGTGTCGCCAGAGTTTTTGTGATAATAGAGCCGAATCATAAATTACAAAGCAGATATTTTACACATATGATGCATTAACCTATTTGTGTGGAATAGCATTTTGCTTTTTTCGAGAAAAATTATTCTTGTCTCATACTAAGCAAAATCATAACTTCAGATACCTCAATTTCGTCTTTTTTTACGCGCAACACCAGCATCGGACGCCGCGCAACCCATTTTAAGCGTATTCCACCGGGAATTGGATTGCGCATTTACCACCCGTGAGTAGGCTCCCATATATTGTAACATATACTGAGCAAAACTTCCAGCTAGACACTTGGAGAATGTAGATATGTTTTTTTTTTATTTTAAAAGGTAAGCTAATGAGTTTTAAACATTGTTTTATTGACATGAAGGCCTACACATATATCGGTAAAATAATTTTAACTTTGGCGAAAATCCCGTGTTTGGCTGTGCACTGCACGCAAATCGTGATTTTGTCATTTGTATTCTTAAAGTTTGGTTGAATTAAATTTTTGTTGTATGTCTCAAGAAACTTGTGTAGTCGTGTCAGGCATTTCAATGAACGTAATCAATATACATTTGTATTACAAGTAAACTTCTTCAGCAAGGCTACCGTTATTACAAATTGCGTAAATATTTTGCTAAATTTTACTATCGTAGTTCTGATTTAGTTTTAAAATTCAATAGTAATTTAAAGACACTTCTGCGAGAAGGTATTTCTAAACCCGTTTTTTTATGGGGATGTGGTTTACAAACTTCGTAAGATCTTTGGTCATGGTAATTTTCCAAATGTATTTGGTAAAATTATAAAACGTTTTATTAAAAGAGGTTACGACCCAATTGTTTTGAGACATACCGCATGTTTAGTGTTCAACCCGTTTACAGTTGGACACTACGCTTCTCTCTTTTGATTGTGTCTGACGGAAGAAGGGGATGACTATGATAAGCAGAGTCCTACCAGGACTGAACTGTTTTGATACCTGTCTTCTGGCCTGTCTGTTTCGTCGGGCCCTTAAGGGTGTTTCTCTTGTCGCTCTGTCTTCTGAAAAGGCATTGAGTACATACGTTTTTGGTTCTAAAGGTTTGCTTTTTATATATTTATACACGAGCATTTTTGTGTTTTACATGCCATGCCTTTTTGTTTCCATTACATGTGTTAGAGATTCACCTGGATGGGATTACTTTTATTTACGCTGTCCCGTGTCTTTGGAACATGTAGGGGGTAAGAGTGAGGTTGGGTGCGCACCATAAACCGGTTTAAGCTCCCCAGTGGTGGTTTTGCCACTGACCGTTCCAAGGCGGTGCCCCACTGTGTTCCTTTGTTTGTTATCCCCCGCCGATTAAATCGGGAGGTGGGTATTGAAATGGCGTTGTCAGTCCGTCCGTCCGCAGCCATTTCTCAGTAACTACTTGGTAGAATTTCATCAAATTTGAAACAGACATGAACCAAGATACTGCGCTGATGCCCGTCAAGTTTGTTTTTTTGATAGGTCAATTTCCCTCAGAGTTATTGCCCTTGATTTAATGAAAAATGTCCGTCTGCAGCCATTTCTCAGTAACTAGCAGGTAGAATTTCATCAAACTTGAAATAGACATGAACCAAGATACTGCGATGATGCCCTTCAAGTTTTTTTTTCGATTGGTCAATTTTCCATATAGTTATTGCCCTTTAATTGTTTAAAAATCCACAGATCTGTACATAACAAACCAACCAATGGGAAGAATTTCATTAAACTTCTTTCATTCTTTTCCATGAACATTTATTATAAACATGTGATGTTGTGTACCTACACCTGGTCGCCGCCTTACCTTGGTCACCTCCCTCCCCCACTTGTTTTGTAGAGTAATATATACGCTATCATTACAAAAACTACAAAACATGTGTCAGGATACTGATATAAACATTGAATTCCGGAAAAGGACCGCCTAAAGGGGTCCATCTTCCGGGCAGTCAAACGCCTTTAAAAACTCACCATTTTCAAAGAACTGTTACACAAGTTTGTTCTGATGCATTTGCAATAGCGTGCGAGTGTTGAAATTTCACATAACTAGGTGGAATACAGTTTTCAGCAATTGTTTATTTTTATTTCTTTACAAATGGCATTCATTTTCAAAGGGGGACAACTTTTTCAGAATATTTTAAGTACGGGACAGTACGACAGAACATGTAATGGTCAGTTAAAATATTGATAACGATGTTGTTCGTTTATCAAAAATGTCTGTGTTTTGGTGGTTTACTCCTAAACCTTAAATCCCAAATATTTTAATAACTGCATTTTTTATGATTGTGTTACGTTAGAAATTTCACCAGTTTACTGTAAAATTCTTTATACTGATTGTTTTGGATGGCATAAAAATAATACACAATGCACCATTGAAATTAATATGATAACATAATCATCAACATAACATGATCACTTACCAATGACATTACCACTGCATGCACTGGGATACACCGACTTGTAGGTGGCCACTCGTGATTTACCGGCCCACCATATGCGCATGTATACTTGCTAAAATAATCTTCACTCACCGCTGCTTTGTGAATCACAGTCAAGAGCTTCACTGCAAAAAAAAAAATATTAAATGGGCTGTATACAAAATTTTAACAGACTAAATTTAACAGCAATTTACGCAATTTATTTAGAAGTTCAATTAATTTATGATGATATTGATCACTTTTTGGTGTAAATTGCTGTAAAATGTTTATTTACTTCACAACAGCGGGTGTTAAGTGCTGTGTGGCTGCCGTAAAAAGTCGCCCCGACTTCATCTCAGTGTTGTTATATTTTCTGGTCCTTCGGGATCATTGATTTCAACTCATTTAGATTTGAAGATTGAATACCGCTTAAGCCGGTGCTAGGGGGCGTGGGCAGTGTTGCATTTTCCATTACTGCCCATGAACTGATTTTATTTGTTTGTTTTTTGGGTTTAACGCCGTTTTTCAACAGTATTTCAGTCATGTAACGGCGGGCAGTTAACCTAACCAGTGTTCCTGGATTCTGTACCAGTACAAACCTGTTCTCCGCAAGTAACTGCCAACTTCCCCAAATGAATTATCAGAGGTGGAGGACGAATGATTTCAGACACAATGTCTTTTATCAAATCGTCACGGAGAACATACGCCCCGCACGGGGATCGAACTCTCGACCCCGCGATCCGTAGACCAACGCTCTCCCTACTGAGCTAAGCGGGCGGGTAATCCAAACATTAAATGATACAACACTAAGACATACATAGTAATAAAACCACTTGAGAGAGCCTTTTCCCAAAATCAGGATATATCCGGAAACCGATAAATCACCGTAGAAAAAAGTACCATGCGCACCGGCTAGCTGTCTCGAAATATGGCGATCGAAATTAGGCCCGCCCATGTTTGATCATCTGTAGGCAACTAGTAGCAATACCAAATGTGAGAGTTGTCGATTTGCCGTAAAACCCAACTCACTCACTCACTTTGATAGAAAATTGATGACAAAACATAAAATTAATCGGCAATATATACGCCACCATACGCGCTGTCCTATTTACTAGTTCTGGCCTGTTTCGTCTGGCCCATCGAGTACATACGTTTTTGGTTCTAAAGGTTTGCTTTTTATATATTTATACACGAGCATTTTTGCGTTTTACATGCCATGCCTTTTTGTTTCAATTACGTGTGTTAGAGATTCACCTGGAGGGGATTACTTCTATTTACACTGACCCGTGTCTTTGGAACATGGTGGGGGTTAGAGTGAGGTTGGGTGCGCACCATAAACCGGTTTAAGCTCCCCAGTGGTGGTTTTGCCACTGACCGTTCCAAGGCGGTGCCCCACTGTGTTCCTTTGTTTGTTCGTTTTGTCCTTATGTGTTGGCTTTGTGTGTGTGTTTGTGGTGTGCACGTCTGCGTGCTGTGGGTTTCGTTTTGGGGAGGCTGCGTTTTTGGTACGTGGCATTCCCGGTTTGATATTTGTCTTTGTTTTTCAAAATTCAAAACAGAACATGGCCATTCTTTCGTTATAATTTACGCAATAAAACAAGAAAATTTTACATTTTCCCCCCCGACATTTCTTGGCGCCATTTACCACAAAACAATATCTGTCCATGAACAGGCTCAATCAAACCGAGCCTGCAACATTTTCGTTTTTGTCGTGTTCAGCGACCCGTGAAGTTTCCACTATTCTCTATTTTACACAAAAACTCTTCAATGAAGGTAAAATAAACACTTTTATAAAGATGTCAGCCTCTATTCCAATTGTCTACAAACGGGGCAAAAATGACGCATCGCTTGGAAAAGATGGTGATGAAATGGCAGTTTTCGCATTTCTGAAGGAAAATCAGTAAGTAGAACGATAGATTAATATTTAATACACCAGCTGCGTAATAAAACTAGATGAGTTCTATTCATTCCTTTTGAAATAAATTGCTTTGAAACGGCTTGCTTATTACTGCGACATATAGGCGGCGCTTTTCCGGAAAAGCGTTGACGTCGTTACTGAAATAAAGAAAAGTGGAAACTTCACAGGTCGCTCAACACGACAAAAACGAAAGTGCTGCAGGCTCGGTTTGATTGAGCCTGTTCATGGACGGTGGTAGAAATGCATGCTACCGTCCACGCCCTCTAGCCCCGGGCTGAGCAGAACTCAACATTTACACATGCTAAAGGTACAAAAAGCAATTTAGAGACATCCACAGATGTATTCAAACGGCGGTGAACATGGAACCTTCAATGATACACGTGTTGAGGCGTGTAATTCCATATAGAGCGGCGTTTGGTCCCCAGATAAAGTAAAGGGTTTGCCCCAAACGAGAAAACAATAGGCAGAACAAATAAACTGGAATTTAGGAAGGGCGTCTGAGGTTATGGAGCCTGCGTATCACAGGAACTGTCAAGACAAAATTAAAAAGCAGGCACCATACCCAAGGGGTGATTAAACAATACCAAAGGCTATGAAAGCGGGAGTATTGGAACCACCCAGGCCGACATGGTCATGTTGAGAAACTAAACAGTACCAATAACACGACATAAATGTCGTGCTGAATACAGTTTAACGATATTGTATTTCGCTCCATATCCTGATTTTTTTACAACTTTTATTTCAGTTTAAAGAATTAAGACTATACAATTATCTAAATTGCATTTTAAAGCCTCTTCTAGCTGGCTTACGGCAGGTCAATAGTTCTACCCAGGTGACCGCTCGTGATGAAATAAATGTCCGGAGGGGCATGCCATATGGAGGGGCATGCCATATGACATATTTATTGTGTCAGTGCTACGTTAAAAAACAAGGATAAATATCAAACAGGGAATGTCATGTTCCAAAAACGCAGCCTCCCCTAAACGACTCACAGCATGCAGATTTGCACACCACCAGCACACACTCTCATACAAAGCAAACACACGAGGACAAAGGAAGACAGTGGGGCACCGCCTTGGAACGGTCAGTGGCAAAAATACCACTGTGAAGCTTGAACCGGTTTATGGTGCGCTTGTCCCCACCATGTTCCAAAATAAAATAAACTCCACAGATCGCTCAACACGACAAAAAAATAAAATGTTGCAGGCTCGGATTGTCAATATTGAGCCTGTTCATGGACGGTAATGGAAATGGATGCTACCGTCCATGCCCTCTGGCCCCGGGTTGAGCAGAACCCAATATTTATACATGCTACAAGTACAAAAATAACAATTTAAGAGACATCCGCAGATGTGTTCACATGGCGGTGTACATGAAACATTCACTAGCGTGTAAATTCCATGAAAAGCGGCATATGGTCCCCTGTAAAATGGGTTTGCCCTAAACGAGAAAACAATGGGCAGAACTAAAACTGGAATTTAGAAAGGGGCTAGGAGGCCTGCATATCACAGTGTCCAAAGACACGGGACAGTGTGAATTAAAGTAAACCCCGCCAGTTGAATCTCTTATTTATTTTGTTGGGTTTAACCTCTCACCAACACAATGATAGGTCATATGGCGACTTTCCAGCTTTGATGGTGGAGGAAGACCCTAGGTGATGCTCCGTGCATTATTTCATCACGAGCGTGCACCTGAGTAGAACCACCGACCTTCCATAAGCCAGCTGGAGGGCTTCCTCACATGAAGAATTCAACGCCCCGAGTGAGTGAGTTGGGTTTTACGGCGAACCGACACGAACCCACATCGATGAGGGGCAAGTGATTTCAAGTCAGCGACCTTAACCACTCGGAGGCCTCTAGTTGAATCTCTAACACACGCAATGGAAACAAATGGCATGGCATGTAAAACACAAAAATCTATTAACACGCAATGGAAACAAAAGGCATGGCATGATTGTTTTTGGTTTAACTCCGTTTTTTCAACAGTATTTCAGTCATGTTAACCTAACCAGTGTTCCTGGATTCTGTACCAGTACAAACCTGTTCTCCGCAAGTAACTGCCAACTTTCCCACATGAATCAAGAGGTGGAGGACTAATGATTTCAGACACTGTCGTTTATCAAATAGTCACGGAGAACATACGCCCCGCCCGAGGATCGAACTCACGACCTCGTGATCCGTAGACCAACGCTCTACCTACTGAGCTAAGCGGACATGTAAAATAAAAAAAATGCTCTTGTATAATTATATAACAAGGGTTCCATAGTCTCAAAATACGCCCGTTGAGAGCTTAAGTTGTCATTCTTGTATCTGACCTTTGACCTCTAAGTGTGACCTTGACCGTATGACCAGTTTTTTGCGCATTTGTTTGTTTGTTTGTTTTGGGTTTAACGCCGTTTTTATACGCCCAAAGGGACGTATTATGTTATGACGCTGGTGTCCGTCTGTCTGTCTGTTCGTTAGCAATTTCGTGTCCGCTCTGTAACTCTTGAACCCCTTGAAGGATTTCAAGGAAACTTGACACAAATGTTCACCACACCCAGACGACGTGCAGAGCGCATGTTCCGGATGTCTCGCTTCAAGGTCAAGGTCACACTTAGGAGTCAAAGGTCATATCAGTTTGTTTTGTGTCCGCTCTGTAACTCTTGAACCCCTTGAAGGATTTCAAAGAAACTTGACACAAATGTTCACCACACCAGGACGACGTGCACAGCGCATGTTCCGGATGACTTGCTTCAAGGTCAAGGTCACACTTAGGGATCAAAAGTCATATCAGTTTGTTTCGTGTCCGCTCTGTAACTCTTGAACTGCTGGAAGGATTTCAAAGAAACTTGGCAGAAATGTTCACCACATTGCAACGATGTGCAGAGCGCATGTTCCGGATGACTCGCTTCAAGGTCAAGGTCACACTTAAGGGTCAAATGTCATATATGACTTTGCTTTGTGTATATTGCTCTGCATTGCAGTGCTCTTGTTTTTATTTGGCAGATCTCTTTTTTTGTACTTACAATAAAATTATTTTGAATTACTTCCCTTTTATGTTACTATAAATAGCTTATTATGAAACTTTTTTATTATCCGCCGTAGGGAAAAACCGAGACCACTTTTCTGTGGTACAACATGGATGGTACCTCCAATTTTAAGGTGTATTTTTACATACCTATACCTGATAAGGATTTTTTTGTAGACTTTGAATTTTTTTTTGTGGACTTAGATTTTTTTTTTGAAGTTTTCCTTTTGTTGTTCCAGTCCTTTGGGGCTTCAACAGTCAAGTCCTCCCATCCTATGATGTAAGCCTTTGGGCGTATATTGCCCCGCTTGGCGGCGCTCTTGTTCAACAGTATTTCAGTGATGTAACGGCGGGCAGTTAACCTAACCAGTGTTCCTGGATTCTGTACCAGTACAAACCTGTTCTCCGCAAGTAACTGCCAACTTCCCCACATGAATTATCAGAGGTGGAGGACGAATGATTTCAGACACAATGTCTTTCATCAAATTGTCACGGAGAACATCTCTTGATGGTGAACAATTGTGCCAAGTTACATCAAATTCCTTCCATGCATGACGAAGAAATGCTCCGGACAGTCATTCTTGAATTTGATATTTGACCTTGACCTTAGATCTGGGGACCTGGTTCTTGGTGGTGAACGTTTGTGCCAAGTTACATCAAAATCCCTCCATGCATGAAGACGAAATGCTCCGGACAGTCATTCTTGAATTTGATATTTGACCTTGACCTTAGATCTGGGGACCTGGTTCTTGGTGGTGAACGTTTGTGCCAAGTTACATAAAAATCCCTCTATGCATGAAGAAGAAATGCTCCGGACAAAATCATCCTTGTACAGGGTTGCCTCTTCATTGAGAAAATGAAATTCCCTGACTTAAAACTAGGAAGAAACAAACTTTCATTAACAAATAACAACAAGAGGGCCAAGATGGCCCTAGGTCGCTCACCTAAGAAACACACCATAACAGTGTAAAACATGTTTGACCTAGTGATTTCATGGAAACAAATATTCTGACCAATTTTCATTAAGATTGGACCAAAAAATTGGTCTCTTGCGATAAAACAAGCATTTTCTTAGATATGACCTAGTTTTTGACCCTAGATGACCCTTGTTCAAACTAGACCTAGATTTTATCAAGGTAATCATTCTGACCAAAATTCATGAAGATCAATTGAAAAATACAGCCTCTATCACATACACAAGTTTTTTCTTTGATTTGACCAAGTGACCTAGTTTTTGACCTCAGATGACCCATATTCAAATTCGACCTAGATTTCATTAAGGCAATCATCCTGACCAAATTTCATAAAAATCAATTGAAAAAAACAGTCTCTATCGCATACACAAGATTTTTCTTTAATTTGACCTAGTGACCTAGTTTTTGACCTCAGATAACCCATATTCAAACTCGACCTAGATTTCATCAAGGCAATCACTCTGACCAAATTTCATGGAGATCAATTGAAAACTATATCCTCTACTGCATACACAATGTTTTTCTTCGATTTGACCTAGTGACCTAGTTTTTGACCCCAGATGACACATTTTCGAACTCGGCCTAGATTTTATCAAGGTAATCATTCTGGCTAAATTTCATGAAGATCAGTTGAAAAATACAGCCTCTATCGCATACACAAGGTTTTTCCTTGATTTGACCTAGTGACCTAGTTTTTGACCCCAGATGACCCATTTTCGAACTCGGCCTAGATTTCATCAAGGTAATCATTCTGACCAAAATTCATGAAGATCAACTGAAAAATACAGCCTCTATCGCATACACAAGGTTTTTCTTTGATTTGACCTAGTGACCTAGTTTTTGATCCGAGATGATCCATTTTCGAACTCGGCCTAGATTTCATCAAGGTTATCATTCTGACTAATATTCATGAAGAATAATTGAAAAATACAGCCTCTATAGCATACACAAGGTTTTTCTTTGATGTGACCTAGTTTTTGACCGGAGATGACTCATTTTCGAACTCAGCCTAGATTTCATCAAGGCAATCATTCTGACCAATATTCATGAAGATCAATTGAAAAATACAGTCTCTATCGCATACACAAGGTTTTTCTTCGATTTTACCTAGTGACCTAGTTTTTGACCCGAGATGACCCATTTTCGAACTCGGCCTAGATTTCATCAAGGTTATCATTCCGACCAATATTCATGAAGATTGAAAAATACAGCCTCTATCGCATACACAAGGTTTTTTTTGATTTGACCTAGTGACCTAGTTTTTGACCCGAGATGACCCATTTTCGAACTCGGCCTAGATTTCATCAAGATTATCATTCTGACCAATATTCATGAAGATTAATTGAAAAATACAGCCTCTATCGCATACACAAGCTAAATGTTGACAGACGACGGACGCCGGACATCGAGCGATCAGAAAAACTCACCTGCTCAGGTGAGCTAAAAATGTATGAGTGTACATTATAATGATGATATTAGTCAGTGACAATAAACTATAAACTTGACTATAAACATACCCCTCATAATACTATATTTATGATTCTACACATAATTATATGTCTAAAAATACAAAAATGCTTATAACTGAATAAATATGGAATACATTAGAATTACATGAAACTTAATAATGTGCTCATTACAAATAGAAAAAGTGAAACTCCACAGGTCGCTCAACACAACAAAAACGAAAATGTTGCAGGCTCGGTTTCATTGAGCCTGTTCATGGACAGGTAGTGGAAATACATGCCGCCCTCTGGCCCCGGGTTGAGCAGAACAACAATTACACATTTACACATGCTAAAGTACAAAGAAACAATTTAGAGACAGATGTGTTCATACGACGGTGCACATGGAACCTTCAATGCTATACTATGGTCTCCCAGTTAAAATAATGGGAATAAACATGTTAGTATGTCTGCAAGAGAAGTGTACAAAACACAATTATAGTTTTTGGTTGGATTTAACGTCGCACCGACACATGATAGGTCATATGGCGACTTTCCAGCTTTAATGGTGGAGGAAGACCCCAGGTGCCCCTCCGTGCATTATTTCATCACGACAAGTTACACCAAAATCCCTCCATGCATGACGAAGAAATGCTCCGGACAAAGTTGTCATTCTTGTATCCTTTGACCTCTAAGTGTGACCTTGACCTTAGACCTAGGGACCTGGTTCTTGCGCATGACACTCCGTCTCATGATGGTGAACAATTGTGCCAAGTTGAATCAAAATCCCTCCATGCATGAAGAAATGCTCCGGACAGTCATTTTTGAATTTGACCTTGGACCTGTGTGACCTTGACCTTTGAGATAGGAACCTGGGGTTTGTGCATGACACTCCGTCTCACTGAGGTTAACATTCATGCCAAATATAAACAAGATTGCTCCATGCATGTCAAAGTTATGGTCCGGACAAACAAATCCGGACGGATGCATGGGCGCACGCACATACATCGAACAGCCATTTGGACAACTATGTCTTCGCTTCTGCAAGTGGGCTCAACAAAAATTCAAGCTACATCATTACAGTGAACAAGTGTGTAAAGTTTCAATCCACTCCCCTTGGTGGTTACCGAGATTACAGCTCATATAAACAAGAGCTGTCCGGAAGACAGTGCTAGACTTTTCTCAGTGCTTGACCCTGAATTAGAGTTTTGCGAATTAAAAAATTCCAAGTTAGAAAGAAACATAACTCTGTCAAAATTCAAGTCAGAGTTATTGGGATTGTTTCTCCTGGTGTAGACTCTATTGGCAAACAAGTATTTACAGCTTTCATAGTAACAGAGATATTTGACTTTATCAAAAATTCTAACAAAAAATTCTTAGTTAAAAAGGGGCATAATTCTGTAAAATTCAAATCAGACTTATGGGGATTGTTTCTCCTGGTGAAGACTGATGGTAAATAAGTATTTTAAGTTTCAAGTCGATAGCTTTGATAGTAACAAGGTACTTGACTTTATCTAAAACTTTAACCAAAAGTTCTTAGTTAAAAAAGGGCATAATTCTTTCAAAATTCAAATCAGTTATGGGGATTGTTTCTCCTGGTGTAGACTCTGATAGTAAATAACTTTTTTAAAGTTTCAAGTCAATAGCTTTGATAGTAACAGAGATATTTGACATCAAAACTTTAACCAAAAATTCTAACTTAAAAAGGGGCATAATTCTGTCAAAATTCAAATCACAGTTATGGGGATTATTTCTCCTGGTGCAGACTTCGATAGTAAATAACTATTTTAAGTTTCAAGTCAATAGCTTTGATAGTAACAGAGATATTTGACTTTATCAAAAACTTTAACCAAACATTCTAAGCTAAAAAGGGGAATGATTCAATCAAAATTTGAATCAGAATTATGGGGATTGTTTCTTCTACTGTCGACTTTGATAGTTATTAACTATGTTAAGTTTCAAATCAATAGCTTTGATAGTAACAGTGATACTTGACTTTATAAAAAGCTTTAACCAACGGTGACGCTGACACCGACACCGGGGCGAGTGCAATAGCTCTAATTTTTCTTCAGAAAGTTGAGCTAAAAAAGGATGCCAACACTAACAAAGGGGCGAGCAAGTGGGTGAGCAAAACACTTTGAGTTTCTTTCCAATTGTCTGTCCGAAACTAGACAAATATTTTGGAGAAACTGAAAGAATCCGCTGCATTTTTCATGCCGTTTAAATATTCCTCCTGTACGACACCATTTTGCTTGATTGGACCACACACCTCATCAAGTTAAAGACAAAGACATAATATTAACCAAATATTTATTCTAAATCCATATTAAAGTTAATATCATATTTTGATATACAGTAAAACCTGAAAAACTGAAACTGAAAAAGTGGCTGCTTACAACAGATGGCTGCTTAATGCAAATCAATCATAGAGTAAATGATCATTTTGGGAGAAAGGTCGAGCTAAAAATGGAAGTATTTAACCAAAGTATAACCTTTACTTAAGGCTTCTTTCTTTTTTATAACAAAAATCAACATCAGTCTTATGACAGTGAGGCACAGGACTTGTTAAGCATCATTTTCTTTTATTCAAGGCTAAATAAAACTAGCGAAGATCAATAAATTTACTATTCATTAGATGCTTACAATTCAAATAATACTGCATTTCATGCGAAATTCACAGTTTATTTTGGTTGGTAACACTGCTGCATCATGCATGCATTAAATAATTATGGATACTAGTCTAGCTACATGTCAAATATTGGTTATTCAGTTTGTGAATCAACACTGGTTAATCGCTTTCATAGATTTAATTTAAACATGATTTCTGGCTCATAATATATAAACACATGTCAATAACCAAGTGATACCATATGTATTTCATGTAACTTTTACATTAGTGCTATCATTTCAGTGAATGGCTGGCTTTCTTAGAGGTCAGACTGAAAAAAACAAAAAACTAGATAGAATACAAGAGCTGTCCGTAAGACGGCGCGCTCCACTATTCGGGGATTTGACAGTAAAATGAATATATGTATGAATAAGAGACCTCTACTTTAAAAGGAAGATACAACAAGGGGCATAATTCCATCAAATACATAAATTAGAGTTATTACGATTGATACAACACATGCAGATGATGACGGTAAAGATATATTTTGAGTTTCAAGTCATTATCTTATATAGTACCAAAGTTATGCCCATAAAATGCAGTTTTTAAAAAAAAATTAAAGTATAAAAGGGGCATAATTTGGTCAAAAATATAAAAATCAGAGTTATGGGGATTATTACCAAACATGCAGATGATGGTGATAAAGATACATTTTAAGTTTCAAGTCTTTATCTTATATTGCATTAAAGTAATATCCAGAAAGCAAAGATTGCCAAAAAAAAATTAGGTAAAAAGGGGCATAATTCTGTCAACCACACATGCAGATGATGAGTATAAACAAATATTTTTAATTTATAGTCATTATCTTTTACAGCTTTCGAAAAAATTTAACATGAAAATAATTCCAAGCATAACTCCTTGGTGATCTTGGGCATAATGGGCGCAGCCCCTGCATACACTATGTTTGTATGCTGGACAATGTTTATGTGAACTAACAGTAAGATATAAACAAAAGTAACAAAGATATGACAGAAAAACTAAGGTTGCCGAAAAAAATTTAACCTTAGAAATAACCTAAGTATAAGACATTGGTGACCATGACCTTGGATAAAATGGGCCCAGTCCCTGCACGTACTTTGTTTGTACGCTGGACAATGTTTATGTAAAGGTACAGTAACATATAAGCAATAGTAACAAAGATATGAGAGAAGCCGAAAAACTTTAACCTTTAAAATAACCTAAGTATAACAGCTTGGTGACCTTGACCTTAGATATAATGGGCTCAGCCCCTACACATACTTTGTTTGCATACTGGACAATATTTATGTTAAGTTACAGTAAGATACAAGCAACAGTAACAAAGATATGACAGAAAAACAAACATTGCCGAAAAACTTTAACCTTAAAAATAACCTAAGTATAACAGCTTTGTGACCTTGACCTTAGGTATAATGGGCTCAGCCCCTATACATAGATTGTTTGTATACTGGACAATGTTTATGTGAAGTTACAGTAAGATATAAGCAAAAGTAACAAAGATATGACAGAAAAACAAAGGTTGCCGAAAAACTTTAACCAAGAAGGATCACGCCGACGCAGACACCAGGGCGAGTGGTATAGCCCCACTATTCTCAGGAAAGTGGAGTAAAAATATTGTTATGGATAACATAAAACAAACAGCTAGGAAATATGGAACCATCAGCTGCAGACATGATCCAATTATCCTGTATCCTGCTAAGTTCAAATAATGGACTACTTCAGACTTGATTTTGGAACAGTTCATTATATATTTATGGGATTTCAAGATAAAAATGTAAATTTCAGCAGCCTAGAGTAAAGAGCCTGGTCAGACTGCACAGAATGATGTGCACACTGGCCTGGTGGCAACGCCTATTATGTCATGCTTAGCAGGGTAAGGGTTAACTGGTGAAATTCACATAGAAAAAAATCATACAATGAAAACAAACCCAGTTCTTGCTGGCAAAAAAACTTTGATGAAAAGAATTGTTACATAAGACTGAATTGTTCTCATGATCAATAACTAAGCCATCAGCTAAATCATGGGCATGAATGTTGTAACTCTATACAAAATAAGAGCGCCGCCTAGCGGTGCATATGCTCGGCTTTTCTCAGTGCTGGAAAGTGTATTTGGAGCTTTTAAGTTGAAACAAGGGCAAGTAACTCCAGATATATTGTGTCACAGGGTGATATCCCATGTCACTGTGGATTCCCCTTGTGATAGTAAATAACTATTCCAAGTTTAAAGTGGATAGCTTTAACAGAGTTTGGGAAATTATCATTAACTCCCAAAATAGTCCAGATTTCTATGTACTAAGTCAAAACAAGGGCAAATAACTCCAGATATACAGGTCACAGGATGATATCAAACTTTGTCAACAGGATAGTACCCCTCATAGGATGAATATGCATTAATTTTACATATACATGTATTACCTTTTTGGTTCTTTTAGAAATTGAAATTTTATCCAGGAAAATGAAAATTTCTGTGAAACCTTTTTTTTCTACAACATCACAATACTTTGCTCGCAGGTTTACTTATTTCTTAATGTCTTTAACATACTGTACACGATTGTCAAAAGAAAGTTCAGAAAATGACAGCAAATAAAATGTATTTGAATTTGTTTTAACTTTGAAATGTGGCAAGTATTGAAAAAAAATATCAAAATTACCAAATAACTTATTGTGAAATGTAAATGTTTTCACCTATGATTTACTAATATAGTAATCATGTTACTGTTTGAAAAGGAAATTACAGTAGAAACTCCCTAATCCGGACCCTCACCGGACAATTTTCAAAGTCATGGTTCGTTCTTTCTTAATTGTATACGAAATAGAACTCCCCAATCCAGATCTTCCATACCCCGGAAACCGGACAATATTTAGGGACATTCTGATATTTTTGTACGATATGTCTACTCCGTAATCTGCACAATTTTTTATTCAGTCACACAAAGAACAGACATGTCAAACATGGACCATCTATACAATTAACCTGCCTGCTAAACTATTTAGCGGTCCGGTGTGTTAATTACCCAGATGTGAAATATTGGAATAAACATAGTGTCATTTCTTTTGTCTTGAAATTTTTTTTACCATATTTCAAACATTGGTAAAGACATTTCAAGTTGTTTTAATTAATCACAATCTGAATTAAGTTAAATGATGTTGTTTCGATGTTTATAATATAAATATTAAATTACAGAAAGAATATATTATTTATTTACTATGTTCACCCGAGTATAACTACACTCAGGGTGAACTACTGTAACTGCTCATCATTCAGTGACAACTGTCCGTCCGTGCAAGCATAAGTTGTTATGGCAGTTTGGACCCCACCTATGTGTGTTGTTTATATGCAGACATATGTCCGGTGTATATTTTCGTCATATAAAATAAATGACACTAATTATTTTCCACTGCATATCCCTAGTATTGATTATATCACACATATGAACAAGTAACCAGACTAGTGCCTTGTCTTATTTTAAGGTAGTGGTTTATGACAGGAAGGGATTATTGATTTGAACATAGTGGAATTTATTCGAGTCACTCTAGTCACCTTGCTTAGGCCCATGTCTAGTGGCATCGCGGACGACAACGATCTTTCTATTGATTAGTTGGTATTTATGATTAGCATGGGTGCCTCAAGTGATCACCCACTGCTGATAACAGAAACATTGCCGGAGCTATTTAATTTTGAACAAGAATTTCGTCACCTCAACGCAACAAAGTCGTATCTTATTATAAATTTATAATAATATACGACTTTGTTGCGTTGTATCTTATTATAAATTTATAATAAGATACGACTTTGTTGCGTTGAGGTGAGGAAAAATAGTTAAACATAAACCATCAGGTATGTGACCACGTTGCAATCTGGCTGAATGCATTAACATCTGATGTGATACTTTCACTTTTCTTGTAGAAAACTTAAGTCATGCCATTGATATGCGAGTGGTGTGCATTGAAATCATGTTGACACACTTTGACCAGCTATCTGTCTTACAGTAATGATACTGGGCAACTTGATTTCGCTTTAATGATAGATAGAAATTTGAATAAGTATGAAGCTGCAAACTTGAAAAAGATTATTGGATGTGCTAGTTTGTTCAAATTCCAGTCCCCTCATATGTGTGTTGCTGTAACTTTGACTTAATTTATTTTCAGGTAAGTGTGATATTATAACTTTGGAGAATGGAAAGAAGTCCTGATGAACAGCAAGATATTTCTGATATAAAGAAGGAACGGGCAGAAGATGAGGCAGGTTCAGGGCTAGAAGATGTCTCAGATAAATTTTGTCCTTCCCCCTTCCCAGCCACCACCTTAAAGTTGGCAAAATGTTAAGAATATTGTGTCCTAGTTTTGTTTTATATTTGCTCGATTGTAGGCTAACATGCCATGCCTTAAGAGCTTACTTTTATTCTAGTTTTTTTATTTACTTGATGGTAGTATAATATGAGTTCACAGTTGTCTAGTCTTATTATTTACTTAATTTTTGGTAACATGTTATACTTTTACGTTGCGGTGGCAGTTTGGACCCCACCTATGTGTGTTGCTTATATGCAGACATATGTCCGGTGTATATTTTCTATATTTTCGTCATATAAAATAAAAGACATTTCCACTGCATATGCCTTGTATTGATTATATCACACATATGAACCAGTAACCAGACTAGTGCCTTGTCTTATTTCAAGGTAGTGGTATTTGTGACTGGAAGGGATTCAAATATACATATTTCTAGGCCTTTTGTCGAAACTGGCTAATCTTCCTAAGCGTTAACTGCAGTAATATTCCCAATTTGGACTAGGGAGTTTCTACGTTTTCTTCTTTCACATGGTTTTGTAAAATAAAGATAATAAAAATTGTCAATAAATAAAAAAGAACCCTTGGAGGAAAACCTCTTGATCTCGACCGAGAATCAAACCCGGAGCCTGTCGTGTGACAGCTGGACACTCAACCATGCCACTATTGCGCTAGCCTAACAGAAATGGTGTTTGAAGTGACATGTTTTCTTACAAGAGCATTCCTTTGAAAATTGCCTTAGTGACATATAAATCTTGTTATCTGTATATCTGTCTTTTTAGCTCACCTGTCACATAGTGACAAGGTGAGCTTTTGTGATCACCCTTCGTCCGTCGTCTGTGCAAGCGTACGTCCGTCCGTCCGTGCGTCCGTCAACAATTTCTTGTCTGCACGATAGTGGTTTCATTATTGATTTTATTTTAACCAAACTAGCACACAACTTGTATCACCATAAGATGTCGGTTCCTGTCTTGAACTGGCCAGATCCCATTATGGGTTCCAGAGTTATGGCCCCTGAAAGGGCCAAAAATAGCTATTTTGACCTTGTCTGCACAATAGCAGCTTCATTTATGACTTGATTTTAACCAGACTTGCACAAAACTTGTGTCACCATAAGATCTTGATACCTTTCTTGAACTAGCCAGATCCCATTATGGGTTTCAGAGTTATGGCCCCTGAAAGGGCCAGAATTAGCTATTTTGACCTTGTCTGCACAATAGCAGCTTCATTTATGATTTTATTTTAACAAAACTAGCACACAACTTGTATCACCATAAGATCTTGGTTCCTTTCTTGAACTGGCGAGATTCCATTATGGGTTCCAGAGTTATGGCCCCTGAAATGGCCAGAATTAGCTATTTTGACCTTGTCTGCATAATAGCAGCTTCATTAATGATTTGAATTTAATCAAACTTGCACAAAACTTGTGTCACCATAAGATCTTGGTTCTTTTCTTGAACCGGCCAGATCCCATAATGGGGTCCAGAGTTATGGCCCCTGAATGGGCCAGAATTAGCTATTTTGACCTTGTCTGTACAATAGCAGCTTCATTTATGATTTGATTTTAACCAAACTTGCACACAACTTGTATCACCACAAGATCTTGCTTCCTTTCTTGAACTGGCCAGATTCCTTCTTGGGTTCAAGAGTTATGGCCCCTTAAAGGTCGAAAATCGGCTATTTCGGCTTTTGCAGCCATATAGAGACTTCATTTATGGTTTTATTTGATACAAACTTCCAAAATATCTTCAACAACAATAAATCTTGGATTCCATGACAAATCAGATCCAGTCGTACTGGTTCCAGAGTTATTTTATATCTGATTACCCCCCTGATTGTAATCAAAATGGATTTATATCAGTAAGTACTTATAGGACTTATTTGAAATTTCATTATTGTTATGAGTTGGAATGAGACAATCAGGGTAGATAACTATGGACTGATTTTATGTCAAATTACCTCCCTTTATTTCAAATTAAAATGGGTATATCTCCGTAACTAATGAAGATTCTGATCTGAAATTTCATTTATGCCAACATATTTATTTGGCAGATCCTTCTTTTGTTCACTTACAATATTTTTTTTAATAACTTCCCTTTTACGTTACTATAAATAGCTTATTTTTAGTAACTTTTTTATTATTGGCCAAACCGAGACCACTTTTCTGTGGTACAACATGGATGGAACCTCCAATTTTTAGGTGTTTTTTGACATATCTATACCTTGTAAGAATGTTTTGTCAAATTATAAATTTCTTAGTCGAAAAGGGGCCATAAGTCCGTCAAAAATTATTGGACTGGAAAAGAAATTGACGTTGACTTGCACTTTATTGATATATACCTATGTACCAAAAATAAATTAAATCTGTTAATCCATTCAAAAGTTATAAACAGGACAAGTTTTGTAACAGAATTTTCAATAAAAAAGGGGCCATAACTCTATCAAAAATTATTGGACCAGAAAAAGCATTAAACTTGACCTGCACTTTATGGATATAAACCTGTGTACTAAAAATAAATTCAATCTGTTAATCTATTCAAAAGTTATTAAGGGGACAAGTATTTGCAATGGAATTTTCAGTCAAAAAGGGGCCATAACTCCATCAAAAATTACTGGAACGAAAAAAAGATTTACAAATGACCTGCACTTTATAGATATATACCTGTGTACCAAAAATAAATTCAATCAATCAATCTATCAATTTATGCGAAAGTTATTAAGTCGACAAGTTTTTGTAGGTGACGGTGTAATTACTACATGCCTCCCTAACGGGGGCATAAAAATGTCGGAGGATGAGAAACTGAGGTTACTTGCAAGCAAACATGATCTTTTTACAGAAAACAGCTAGTTTCAGTAATACCTTTTTATCTCTACTGTTAATAAGTAGTGAAAATTTAACAATATTTGGATTACTAGTATAGTATTCATTTAGATACTTTCTTCTGTCTAACCTAAAGTGATGACACATAAAAAGATAATGGAACTCATCATCCAGTTGGTTACAATTATATAAATGACAAACTCTAAATTCTCTATCTTTATTGTTGAACCTTCCTTTTTCAACTGTAACTTACGATTTAGGCATTTAAATTTACATAATATATTTGCAAGGTTAGAAGGCAAAATGTTAAAATAGTCCTCAAACTAGAAATCCTGCTTATATGTCCTGTAATTCTAACATTTACTTGAGTTGTTAACAATACCATACCATTGTTGCAAAAATTGGTCTTTCAGTCTGGAACTATGTGCTTAAAGTAACAGAGGAAAACAACTTTCTGTTCTTACCAAAAATTTGATAAACCAGCGTCATTTAAACTATCATGTATAAAACAAATCCAACTAGGATGAACATTTTCATTGAGTAGAAGCTCGTATGAAGTCCTGTGTATAGAATATTACAAATCTTCTGCTCTTTGGAATTTATGAGTTTAGACCAAAAGTTCAAAATTCTACTTTTAACTGTTACTGAAAGTGGTAAAATAACAAGCTCACTAACATATATACATAAAATTTGGTGTACTTTGTTTAAGATTTAATTTTTCTTTTTTTTTGCTTTTGGCTGCCATGACAACTGGAGATCTGCAAGGAATTGTCTTCATTGTGTAACTTTGGTCAAGATTTAGCCTATGTTATTCCTGTTCAGTTCTCTTGAAACTGTTGCCCAGTGGTTTACCAGGACATGTTACTTGAAGTATGTAGTAAAGTTTATAGATGTATGGCCGATCACAAAAGCTCACTTGTGCATCACTGGAGTTTTAAAGTCTGTAACATATATCTAAGACTTTTGCAGAAGTTTTTCTGCACAGCGTATTTTTTGCACTTGGTGTTTTATTTTTATCCATTTGATGGATTTCAGCACACTGCTATGCGCTTGTAATTTCTGCACTTCAGCCTTTTTGGGTGGCTTTTTGTTGACAACTGACTTCGATACCAGCTCACTCAACTCTGATTTTTCTTTGTCACTCCATTTCTTCTTTGGACCCACTGTAATGAAATTCATGAATATAACTATTCATGTTTTTTTTTATCAAGTATACTGATTCATGAAATAGTAATAATATTTGAGTAACTTCAGTAACATACTGTTGCATTATGATTTTATTTTGGATGTGTTACAGGTTTGTTTGGAACTTCTTGGAATGCAACCTAACACTCACTTAAATTCCATTGGCACTGAAATAAGTTATCAATGGGAAGTATTTTTAAAATCTGATTTAACATGGTTGACCAAGCAAGATAGGATTATCAAAAAAAAAAAAGAAAAAAAAAAAAAAAAAACTTATTGAACTTATTTTGCCTAAAAATATTCAGGAATATTGAAAAGGTTAGGTTAGCTCAATAGGTATAGCGGTCAGTCTGGGGATCTAGAGGTCTTGGGTTCGATTCTCTAGCGAGGCGTATTTTCTTCGCAACGATTTGATTGAATACAGTGTGTCCTGTATCATTTGTCTTCCTTCGCTGTTTCATACGATTCATATACTGGTTGCTTAAATTCAAATCTGTGTAATGGGATGTGTCTCAGCAGCAATATATATTGATACGGAAGAACTTTTTGAAGTTCAAGTCAACATCCTAGATAGTATTCAAGTTATTGACTGTAATGAAAAACTTTTAACCAGAATTTTAAGTTAACAAGAGCACTGCCTACAGATGCTTACACTCATCTGTTTCTGAGTAATTTGCCTAGGGCCAAAATTTGCAACATATCCATGTCTCAGTTATCTCCTCTTGACTATTTATTGCCCTTGTGATGATGAACTGAAAATTATAAGATGAATCTAAACATTTTTTATTCCGTAATATACTCACATGCAGACTTTTTTGTAGGCTCACTGTCACTGTCACTGTCACTGTCAATATATCGACTCTTTTTCCTCTGTTTGCCTATTGAACAAAACTAAAGATATATACAAAAAAACTTTAGCCAAAACTTCTAAGTTGAAAAGGGGCATAATTTAAAAAAAGATAAAAGCTAGAGTTATCAAACTTGTTTTGAGAGGTCATCTTATGATGCTGAAGACATGTATGTAGTTGAAAGCAATTGGCCAATTACTTTTTTCCCAACCTGCTTACATGCAAACTTAAACTAAAATGTCTTAGTGAAAAAAGCGCATTATTTCGACAAAATAAAAGCTAGAGTTATCAAACTTGTTTTGAGAGATTGCGTAATGATGCTGAAGACATGTGTAAAGTTTGAAAGGAATTGGCCCAGTACTTTTTTCCCAACCTGCTTACATGCAAACATTTCACCAAAATTGACACAGAGGGACGGACATTCAGACAGACAGTTTTGGTTTCGTTTGGTTTGTATGGGGTTTAACGCCTGTTTTCAACTGTATTTCAGTTATATACTGGTGGGTAGTTAACCTAACCAGTGTTCCTGGAAACTACACCAGTACTAACCCTATTCTCTGCAGTCATACTTGCTATTGTCAAACTCTTGCCAGTAAGCTCAAGGTAAGATTTATGTGTTTCAATATGTGTTTGCTGTACTGCTACACCCTAGCAAGTAAATTGTATTTATACAGGGCGATCCAAAAACCATGTCCCAGTAAGAAACCGGTGTAACATTTTAAGACACAGTTCTGTATTTTTGATTTTGTTATTGACGGAAATCTTAGAAATGTAAATTTCATCCTTTATGTAAAAGGTTAAACTATATGACATATTAAGGACAAAATGACTTCACAATAATGAAAAACAAAGAAAATTATCAAACAGGGAATGTCACGCACCAAGAACGTAGCCTCCTCAAAACGAAACCCCCAGCACGCAGACGCGTGCACCACACACACATACACACACACACACCCAAAGCCAACACATAAGGACAAAACGAACAACACACACGCACACAAAGCCAACACATAAGACGAAACGAACAAACAAAGGAACACAGTTGGGCACCGCCTTGGAACGGTCAGTGGCAAAAACACCACTGGAGAGCTTAAACCGGTTTATGGTGCACCTAACCTCACTCTTACCCCCACCATGTTCCAAAGACATGGGACAGTGTAAATAAAAGTAATCCCCTCCAGGTGAATCTCTTACACACGTAATGGAAACAAAAAGGCATGGCATGTAAAACACAAAAATGCTCGTGTATAAATATATAAAAAAACAAACCTTAAGAACCAAAAACGTATGTACTCAGTGCCTTTTCAGAAGACAGAGCAACAAGAGAAACACCCTTAAGGGCCCGACGAAACAGGCCAGAAGACAAATATCAAAACAGTTCAGTCCTGGTAGGATTTAAAAACTGCTTATCATAGAGTCCTCCCCCTCTTCCGTCAGACGCAATCAAAGAGGGAAGCGTAGTGTCCAACTGTAAACGGGTTGAACACCAAACATGCGGTATGTCTCAAAACAGTTGGGTCGTAACCTCTTTTAATAAAACGTTTGATAATCTTTCCAAAAACATTTGGAAAATTACCGTGACCCAAGATCTTACGAAGTTTGTAAACCACATCCCCATAAAAAACGGGTTTAGAAATACCTTCTCGCAGAAGTGTCTTTAAATTACTATTGAATTTTAAAACTAAATCAGAAGTCATATTTTCTGTATGTTCATATTTTCCCTAAATTTGATGTTTAAAATTATGCACCATAATTATCAATTTCACAAAATATCATTTCTATAGTTAAATATAAATTATGTGACCTGAATCAAGACAATAATTTAAAATGTAGTATTAGACACGCGAAACACTTATCATATGAGACAGTTTTGCGATTTTGAGGTCGTTTGTAGCTCTTTTATGCAAAATCGGTGTTCATTTTGAATGACCCTCTTTTTCCTACAGAAGTGCTTTGTCACAGAAATGTACACACAGATTAAAATTTACATTTATCTATTTTAATAATACTTAGTGACAAAATGGATAGCTCCATAATTAAAAGTGATATTAATCTTTGTTACTGGGACATTTTTTTTGATCACCCTGTATATCTACATGCTAATGAACTGACTGGTATGAACAATACTTACCATCATCATAATCTGGATCTAAATCTGAATCATCAAAGTCAAACTCGTCACATTTTTCTACATAACCAAAACTCCTGCATCTTTTCCGTGTTGGTCTCACTGTTGAAAATGCACAGAAATAGAAAGAATTTTTATCTATTCCCACAAAACATATCGCCCCTTGCCGGCGGGGGGATAGAAAATGCTGGCTGTATCTCCATGCAGAGGGGTACGACTCCCCCCGAAAATGGAGCCACCTGTTGGTGGCGGCCCGTAAGCCGGAGAGGAGGGTCCTGGATGTTGAGGTGCCCCATAGGATCCCGGGGAGATGATGCGTACTTGTTTGCATGTGCGCATCTTCTTCCCGGGATGTGGGTGCCAATACACATCTTTGGCCTCTAATTCGGTATAGACGTTCTGGCGTCGTATTCGCCCGATACGATCAATCGGCTAGTCATGCCAAGCCCTAGGAAATCTCACATTTACGTTTACATTTTCTATTGTTTGTTTCAAACTGCATCTTCATATGATCATTTTTATATTTTCACAAACATAATTTTGGAACAAAATACGTTACACAAAACCTGTCTTTACTCTGCTCTACTGTCACATTTTACTGCGCTCAACAAACTTCATATTACGTTCACACAAATTCATTTAACAATATATTTTCATATGTACTTCAATTTATATTTCCTAGAAGGCGGTGGCTTAGGACCAATCGGGTGGGTAGAGTAACAATCCCTTGAATCCCCTGTTTGCTTTTCTGCAATACAGCTGGTGATATGAACAAGATTGTAAAATACCTGGCCGAGTATATCACTACAGTATCCCTAACATGTATGAGCTGGATATCCGCTCTGTTTTCATGTTCCCTTGTTGGACTCCGCGGCGGGTGGGGGCTGCGAGTGATGAATCCATTTCATTTAAATATGGAAAACATAAATAAAAACAAACGACCGCATACTGAAACTGACTCTGATAGCACGGAAGGTGAAAATCCTTACCGGTCACCAACATCTAACACAGCCTTTCCAAGATTTCTACTTATTCAATCTGCTGATGAAAATTTCAAAATGACAAGCATCTCCCCATTTGTGATAGAAAAGACACTAGAGAGTATAGCTGGAGTGCCGAAATCGGTAAAGAAGTTACGCACAGGGGATCTGCTTGTTGAGGTAGAAAAATCAGCACATGCTCGAAATCTTTTAGGTTTAACATCATTCTTCAACCGTCCGTGTAAGTGCATTGCGCACCGCACTCTGAATTCCTCAAGGGGGGTCATTCGTTGTCCCGACCTTGCTGGGGTGTCAGAGACGGAAATTGTGCAAGGGCTTGCTGACCAACATGTTACAGCTGCCAGACGCGTCAAAATTAAAAGAGATGGAAAGGAAATCATAACCAACACTATCATACTTACATTTGGCGACCCATTCCTTCCTAGTTCTGTAAAAGTAGGTTATCTCCACACAAAGGTCACCCAATACATACCAAATCCCCTTCAGTGCTACAGTGCTGTTTCAAATTTGGACACAACGAGTCAAACTGCAAAGGAGAATTCATATGTCATAAATGTAAACAGAACGGTTTCTCTCATGAGCCTGACAGGTGCAAGGGTCCATTGTGTTGTGTGAATTGCGGCGAGGAACACTCGGCCAGGTCTCGCGACTACAAGACATGGAGGATCGAAAAGGAGGTCCTCAATGTCAAGTTCACACAGGGCATTGGATTTCCTGAAGCTAGACGAATTGCGAATGCTAAATTTATGCCACCATCACTAACAACAACATATTCTTCCATCACAAAATCAAACACAAACAAATCAACAACGTTTTTGATGAGTCTACGCAAACCGATTCTGAACCTGTCCAAAACACACCAAAGGAAAAACCGAAAATAACAGAAAAACCTAAGCAGACATCACAAGTTCAAACTGCCGCCACTAAACCAATACTACCACCAGCTGTACAAAATGTTCCCAGGTATTCAAATACGCCGTCGTCAAGACAAAATGTTGTGTCAAATTCTAATCAACGTGGGGTGAGTCAAACACCCAGACAAAAACATTGACTTGAACATGATCCCATTCAAACCCATAACCGGTTCCCTCTCGATCTGAACCGGTTGACGGGGGAGGATGATGACGATCCGCCATTGTCTGCTCCGTCCAGTTTAACACAAAGGAGGTGATCAAAAGGGTCCCACCTCCCGAGTCAATGCAGCACTAATCTTTCGTTTAAATTTCCAGTCGTTCAATTTTTGTTTACCATTTTAAATAAATATTAGAATGTAAATGGAAAGTAAAATTATCCAGTGGAATTGCCGTGGACTTAAAGCAAATTATAATGAACTTCTCCTTCTCTTATCGAAATATAATCCTTCACTTATGTGCCTTAGTGAGGAATATATCAAAAAATCTAACATTTCATATTTTTGTTTACATATTGCAGTATTATTATATTTGCAGCTGATATTTTAACACACACGTATATGCATTTTTACATAACTGTTTTTAGATATGCTTTACATTTTTTACATGGATGTTTTTAGATATGTTTTACATTACTCGTAGTTTTCTTTACATTTTTACATGGATGTTTTGGGTATGCTTTACATTTTTACATCAATGTTTATGCTTTGCGGTTGGCATTTGCAATACGACTTCTTCTCGGCGATATATGACCATTTTGTGTCGATTCGCCGTAAAACCCTACTCACTCACTCACTAAACCTACTTTAGGTGAATGGCACCAAGGGAACAGATCTGTTCGCATGGAGGAAGTTGTTCTTTCTCGTTGTCGAATATGTCATACCCGTTTGACTCATTCTTATCTTCAAAACAAAGAAGAATAACCTGAATGTGTACCATGTCAGACACCGCTTACTACTAAATATATTTTAGTCGACTGTGTGGACTTCGTTCCACAGCGCAGTACATACTATGACGTTCAATCTTTGAAAGAGTTGTTTGAAAACATTTCAGTCAACAATATCTTGTCCTTTTTTAAAGCAGAATAGGCATTTATCACAAAATCTGAAATCATATATTTTTCTTTAAACATTTTGCAATATTGTTGTTTGTCACTAATATTTTAACCCTTTATATACGTTTTTGCATAAATGTTTTTAGACGTGCTTTACAATTTACTTTACATTTAATATGTTTATACATTTTTATGCCCCCCACCCCCACCCTTCGAAGAAGGAGGGATATATTGTTTTGCAGATGTCGGTCGGTCGGTCGGTATGTCGGTCGGAATGTAGACCAATCCGTTTCCGGATGATAACTCAAGAACACTTGGGCCTAGGATCATGAAAGTTGATAGGGAGGTTGGTCATCACAAGCAGATGACCCCTATTGATTTTGAGATCTGCAAGTCAAAAGTCAAGGTCACAGTGACCCCGATTAGTAAAACGGTTTCCGGATGATAACTCAAGAACCCTTGGGCCTAGGATCATGAAAGTTGATAGGGAGGTTGATCATCACCAGCAGATGACCCCTATTGATTTTGAGATCAGTATGTCAAAGGTCAAGGTCACAGTGCTCCTGAAAGTTGAACGGTTTTCGGATGATAACTCAAGAATGCTTAAGCCTATGGTCATGAAAGTTGAAAGGGAGGTTGGTCATGACCAGCAGATGATCCCTATTGATTTTGAGGTTATTAGATCAAAGGTCAAGGTCACACTGGCCAGGAACAGTTAAACGGTTTCTGATCTTCTTGTCCAAAACCACAGGGCCTAGGGCTTTGATATTTGGTATGTAGCAAAATCTAGTGGTCCTCTACCAAGATTGTTCAGATTATTTCCCTGGGGTCAAATATGGTCCCACCCGGGGGGTCACATGGTTTATATAGACTTATATAGGAAAAAACTTTGAAAAGCCTCTTGTCCAAAACCACAGGTCCAAGGGCTTTGATATTTGGTATATGACATCATCTA
This sequence comes from Mercenaria mercenaria, assembly GCF_021730395.1. Classification (NCBI taxonomy): domain Eukaryota; kingdom Metazoa; phylum Mollusca; class Bivalvia; order Venerida; family Veneridae; genus Mercenaria; species Mercenaria mercenaria. The sequence continues at coordinate 41,879,490 of NC_069370.1, forward strand.
GTGGTCCTCTACTAAGTTTATCCAAATTATTCCCCTAGGGTCAAATATGGTCCCACCCTGTGGGTCACACGGTTTACATAGAATTATATAGGGAAAAACTTGAAAATCTTTTTGTCCAAACCACAAAGACTAGGGCTTTGATATTTGTAATGTAGCATCATCTAGTGGTTCTCTACCAAGTTTGTTCAAATTATCCCTCTAGGATCAAATATGGCCTCACCCCGGGGGTCACATGGTTAATATAGACTTATATAGGGAAAAACTTAGAATCTTCATGTCCGTAACCTATATCATTCAAAGTTGGACCACATGTATTGTTTTGATTGGCAAGATGAACCCTGACATGAGTTGACCTTGATCTTGACCTAGTGACCTACTTTCACATTTCTGTAGCTACAGCCTTCAAATTTGGACCACATGCATAGGTTTGTGTACCAAAACAAACTTTGACCTTGTTATTGACCTAGTGACCTACTTCCACATTTTTGAAGGTACAGGCTTCAAATTTGGACCACATGCATATTTTTGTGTTCCGAAATGAAATTTGACCTTGATTTTGACCTAGTGACCTACTTTCACATTTCTTACGCTACAGCCTTCAAATTTGGACCACATGCATAGTTTTATGTACCGAAATGAACTTTGACCTTGAAATTGATCTAGTGACCTACTTTCACATTTCTGAAGCCACAGTTTTCAAATCTGGACCACATGCACAGTGTTTTGTACTGAATGAAATTTGACCTTGATTTTGACCTTGAGCTAGTCTTGAAATTTGAAACGTTCAAAAATGTCTCAGTGGTGGGTGCCAAGATCACTCTGTGATCTCTTGTTAGGTTAAAGGTCAAAGTCAAATTGAACCAGAATGTTAGAACTTTTGTTTACAGTGAGCATACAATTTCTGTTCATTGTGCAATTACTGAATGCATCAAGGGGAGCATTTCGTCTTCGACGAGCTCTTGTTACATAATTTTTTTTAGAGATGCTTTACAATTTACGTTTTCAAAGCTCTTGTTTTCGGCGATATATGGCCTTTTTGTGTCGGTTCGCCGTAAAATCTAACTCACTCACTGAAAGTTCTTATAAAATGGTCCCTGAAACACACGAGTTCGATAACATGTCCTGTTACAGCATTTATGACAGCTGTTACGCTACAGGATTTCTCTTTACAGCTCCCTCAGAATCATTCTCAACTAAATGTACTGCTGGCAAGTTTACATCGTTATTGTCATCATTGAAAATAGAAAAAGTGGAAACTCCACAGATCGTATTCTCATAAATCATCATTTTCTAAACTACAGCTATTGTGTAAACAACAGCAAATAATACAGAATTCCACAGCTTTGGGTGCAGTATTAACGCGTATCAGTTGCAAATCACGAAATCTCACTTTAAGCAAGAAAGCCGCTGGGGTCTTCCTCCTCCATCAAAGCTAGAAAGTCGCCATATGACCTATAATTGTGTCGGTGCGACGTTAAACCCAACATTTTGTTTTAATTAAGCAAGGAAACGCTCGTTCAATAACCTGTCTCGTAGATGACAGGCAAAAGTTGTAATGGCGTTGAACTGCAGTAAGATGACCATTGTCTCTGTAAGGTGTTAGAAGCCATCTTCTCACAGGAAAGCCCCCATCTCCAATGAGGTGATTTGGTCCACACATGCAATCCATTGTCCCAAAGATTCGCGTTGTTTAAAACCCTTGAATCATGACAGCTTCCAGGCCACCCTGCAAAGCAGCTAGTGAAGCGCAGGTCATCAAGGCACACTAACTGCAAAATAATAGTGATAGCCTTTTCGATTGACATATGTCTAAGGGTGCTCCTGTGATGCTTTTATTTGTATACGAGAACAATCTACAGCTCCATTTACACCTGGAAACAAGGAAAAATATCTAACAGGGAAAGCCACGTTCAAAAAACGCAGCACGCGCACACCACACACACACACACAGCAAACACACAAGGAAAAACAAAAAAAGGAACACAGTGGGGCACTGCCTTAGAGCGGTCAGTGGCAAAACCACCACTGGGGAGCTTAAACCGGTTTATGGTGCACCTAACCTCACTCTTACCCCCACCATGTTCCAAAGTCGCAGGACAGTGTAAATAAAAATTATCCCCGCCAGGTAAAACACTTACATACACAAAGGCAACAGAAGGCATGTAATGTAAATAAAATCTGGAAAGTAGATCCCTCGGAAGCACCGAGAACAAGGCAAACAGTGAAAATTGCAGACTCGGTTTGATTGAGTCTGTTCATGAGCAGTAATGGAAAATGCAACACTGCCCACGCCCCCTAGCGCCGGCTTATGCAGAATTTAATCTTCAAATCTAAATGAGTTGAAATCAATGATCCCGAAGGACCAGAAAATATAACAAACAAAGAAAAATATCAAACAGGGAATGCCACGCACCAAAAACGTAGCCTCCTCAAAACGAAACCCCCAGCACGCAGACGCGTGCACTACACACACACACACACTCAAAGCCAACACATAAGGACAAAACGAACAACACACACGCACACAAAGCCAACACATAAGGACAAAACGAACAAACAAAGGAACACAGTGGGGCACCGCCTTGGAACGGTCAGCGGCAAAAACACCACTGGGGAGCTTAAACCGGTTTATGGTGCACCTAACCTCACTCTTACCCCCACCATGTTCCAAAGACATGGGACAGTGTAAATAAAAGTAATCCCCTCCTGGTGAATCTCTTACAAACGTAATGGAAACAAAAAGGCATGGCATGTAAAACACAAAAATGCCCGTGTATAAATATATAAAAAACAAACCTTAAGAACCAAAAGCGTATGTACTCAATGCCTTTTCAGAAGACAGAGCAACAAGAGAAACACCCTCAAGGGCCCGACGAAACAGGCCAGAAGACAAATATCAAAACAGTTCAGTCCTGGTAGGATTTAAAAACTGCTTATCATAGAGTCCTCCCCCTCTTCCGTCAGACGCAATCAAAGAGGGAAGCGTAGTGTCCAACTGTAAACGGGTTGAACACTAAACATGCGGTATGTCTCAAAACAGTTGGGTCGTAACCTCTTTTAATAAAACGTTTGATAATCTTTCCAAATACATTTGGAAAATTACCGTGACCAAAGATCTTACGAAGTTTGTAAACCACATCCCCATAAAAAACGGGTTTAGAAATACCTTACCGCAGAAGTGTCTTTAAATTACTATTGAATTTTAACACTAAATCAGAATTACGATAATAAAATTTAGCAAAATATTTACGCAATTTGTAATAACGGTAGCCTTGGTGAAGAAGTTTACCTGTAATATATTGATTACGTTCATTGAAATGCTTGACATGACTACACGCTCTGGCAAACCGAATTAATTGAGAAATGTATACCCCGTAAGATGTAGCCTGAGGTACATCCCCATCCAAATGGGGAAAATTTACAATACTAAAATTAAAATCATCCCTCTTGTCATAAATTTTGGTATGAATAGATGAACAGAAGATGCAGAATGTAACCAAAGAGGTGAAAGAAATAACACTGAGATGAAGTCGGGGCGACACAGCACTTAACATCCGTGTCGAATTGCCGTAAAACTCAACTCACTCACTCACTTGTTTAATTCAATCCAGTGGCTGCTGAGAAACAAGAATGGTGCCATCTATACTAAATTTTGCAATGATTAAAAGACCGTAGCTCATAAAAAAAACAGTAACCGCCTCGGTAGCCTAGTGGTAGAGCGTCCGCTTCGAGTGCGGGAGTTCGTGGGTTCGATCCCCGGCCGCGTCATACCAAAGACGTAAGAAATGGTACTAGCAGCTTCCTCGCTTGGCGCTCAGCGTTAAGAAGGTAGTGCTAGGACTGGTCAGCCCGGTGTCAGTATAATGTGACTGGGTGGGGTATCATGTCACGTGTCTACGGCGTGATATTCCAGTGAGGCAGCACTATAAAGTTCGGCATTGTGCTCACTGCTACAAGTAGACACCGTCGTTTATATGACTGAAAACTGGTTGAAAAAGACGTTAAACCCTAACACACACACACACACACACACACAAATCATGGAGCCGTACATGCTGATGATTTGCGCATCTCCTTTTGAAGCTAACTAGTTTCACTGATCCAACAGGGAAAGCCATGTTCAGAAACGCGCTCACGACCAACACACACACACACACAATGTAAACACACAAGGACAAAACAAAGGAACACAGTGGATCACCGCCTTGGAACGGTCAGTGGCAAAACCGCCAACGTGGAGCTTAAACCGGTTTAGAGTGCACCTAACCTCACTCTTACCCCCACCACGTTCCAAAGTCACAGGATAGGGTAAATAAGGTATCCCGAGATTGCATAGAAATAGCCAGGACAAGCATGTTGCTATATTTTCTTATAATATTTACAACATTAAGATCAATGAACCGGAAACATGCTGAGGATGCATTTATAATTAAAGGGTACAATAAAACTGAACGTTTTCGAGAATACTATAAATGCAACTATGTCCCGATACTTACCTTAGTATACTAAATATGTTCACTTGCGACTTCATTTTCGTGGGATTCGCGATGGATATGTTTCCGCAAATATTTATATCCACGAAAATGTCCATGTTTTGAAAAACGCGAAATATAGAATCCGCTAACATTTCTAGGTTTACAGTAGTCCCGGTGACGTGTTACATTCATTTATTTCCAAGCACGGAACAGTTTTATCAATGAAGCATTCTCTTGTACGTGAAATGTTAATACAGTACGGAAGTACCGTTTTGACAGAAATAGTAAAAATACATAAATGACTATCTCTACCATTAGCAATGCGCAGCGACGTATATTGACAAAAATATATTTATACAAAGCACTAGTAATTTCCACCATTCTCTGTCCTATGGTACTTGCCATTTTCTTAACACTGTATCTTTATTTAATAGTCTGTGGTTATTAAAAGCTATGCAGAAGGTTCTCTGAAAGGCATTCAAACAACATCTTTTTTTCTGAATCTGGGAATATCAAACTGCAAAAAAAAAAACGTAATCGCGTAAGTACATCACATGTTAACCGGTGCCCGTACGATAGAAACTATTTTACATAAACGACAGAAAATATTTTACATTTATGAGTATTTTCTGTCAAATATATCTTGTACTTTGTCAATAATTTATGTGACAACTTGTAGCAAAAAAATCAAAGACAAATATGAAACAGGGAATGCCACGTACCAAAATTGCAACCTCCCCAAAACGAAACCTACAGCACGCAGACGTGCACACCACAAACACACACACGTGCACACACACAAAGCCAACACAAGAGGACAAAACGAACAAACAAAGGAACACACACATACACGCGCACACACATGAGGACAAAACGAACAAACCAAGGAACACAGTGGGGCACCGCCTTGTAACGGTCAGCGGCAAAAACACCACTGGGAAGTGGCAAAAACACCACTGGGGATCTTAAACCGGTTTATGGTGCGCACCCAACCTCACTCTTACCCCCACCATGTTCCAAAGACACGGGACAGTGTAAATAAAAGTAATCCCCTCCAGGTAAATCTCTAACACACGTAATGGAAACAAAAAGGCATGGCATGTAAAACACAAAAATGCTGGTGTATAAATATATAAAAAGCAAACCTTTTGAACCAAAAACGTATGCCTTTTCAGAAGACAGAGCAACAAGAGAAACACCCTTAAGGACGCGACGAAACAGGCCAGAAGACATACAGTGTATATCAAAACAGTTCAGTCCTGGTAGGATTTAAAAACTGCTCATCAATCACATATTAATTCAGTTCCAGCAATCTAATACACACTTGACTTTTAAACACTGCCTTTTCATAATATGGTATAACATAAAAATAGAGACAAAAAACAACAAAATGTCCACCAGAAATACATTTTATACATGATAAACAGATTGCCGCACGATACTTGCTAATGCGTTCTCAAATCAGCAAAATAAAGAATGATATTCAAAGTTCTAAATTACATTTTATTGTTTAATTTTCAACTATTTATACCTTATTTCACGATTTGCTAAATCTAATCGTCTCGTAAGCTGCAAGTCTGTCTGCACTATTTCGCCACTTTCTTTATAGTTGTACTTTGTTGCTTATATACATGTAGTACGGTTTTGGATCACGACATTTCGCTCCAGATAATAAAACTGAAACTGAACTATTTGCTGTTTTGTGAGTAGGATAGCTCTCCTTATTCTCCGAATAGTCGAGCTAAAACCTTATGAATATGCAAGCTTTAAATTCAAAACACTGCTGTATTACAAAATGATTGCTGGATTATCCCCCTTGACATGGGTCACGCGTGAGCTTTGCCGTGATGATATCCGTTTTTATTATATTGAAACGCAGTCGGGGTCTGCTTCCTAAACACGTTTCAATATCCAGGACGTGAGTTCTTCTCGAACGCACTTGGGAGTTTATTAATTGAAATTATAAGGAAAACAAAGATAGGACAAAATCTGAAATAGAAGACAAAAAGAATTAACTTATAACAATGTTATGAAACAATCGACAACTGTAGGTTTTTGTATATGCAAATTTTAAGTTCAATCTTTAAGTGCCGTGTGGCGGCTGTAAAAACTCTCCCCTTACTTGGATTCAGTGTTGTTATATTTTCTAGTCATTTTGGGATCATAGAGTCCATTCAACATATGTGTAATAATGAGTTCCGCTCAAGCCGGTGATAGAGGGGAGTGAGAGGTGTTGCACATTTCATTATCTCATGAACAGACTCAATAAAAAAACAACAAAAAACAAAAACAAAATTCCCATGATTTCGTTTTGTTGTGTTTTACACGCCATGCCTTTTTGTTTCCATTACGTGTGTTAGAGATTCACCTGGAGGGGATTACTTTTATTTACACTGTCCCGTGTCTTTAGAACGTGATGGGGGTAATAGCGAGGTTGGGTGCGCACCATAAACCGGTTTAAGCTCCCCAGTGGCGTTTTTGCCACTGACCGTTTCAAGGCGGTGCCCCACTGTGTTGCTTTGTTCGTTTTGTCCTCGTGTGTTGACTTTGTATGCGAGTGTGTGTGTTTGTGGTGTGCACGTCTGACGTCTGCGTGCTGTTGGTTTCTTTTTTGGGAGAGGCTGCGTTTTTTGGTACATGGCATTTCCTGTTTGATATTTGTCTTTGTTTTTTGGTATGCAACAGGTAGTTGTATTTTTGCCATGCCATATTTTGTTCATTTAATCGTTTGAAATCGAATACCTTATGTTGTGGTTATATACAGTAATTGTTAATGACATTTTTAAAATGTCATTTTAAAGTCGAGTCTTACCATGTCTGGGTATTCTTAAGGTAATGTTGGCAATGTTATCACAGTGGTTCTATAAGTACTGAAGTACAACTAGTCTTCTTGTTAACTACAAGGCTTTATAACTCATTTAGATTTGAAGATTGAATACTGCTTAAGCCGGTGCTAGGGGGCGTGGGCAGTGTTGCATTTTCCATTACTGCTCATGAACAGACTCAATCAAACCGAGTCTGCAATTTTCACTGTTTGCCTTGTTCTCGGTGCTTTCGAGGGATCTACTTTCCAGATTTTATTTATAGTTTGGTAAATAAGCTACAACATGATTGATAGATTCTCACAACAATATTATTTCTCTATTCTTCATTCCATCATTCTATAAAGAGAATCAAAATATTTCATTTTTCAATGGTAAACAACATATAAATATATATCTACGTATTTTTTTTCCAAGTCAAAATTTTGTTTAACTTAATTCAACATGAATAAATGTTTATTACCTCAAGGATTTAATTTTTTCATCAACCCTATTAACAAGTTTTGGTAGGATGTAAAAGTCTGCCTCTTGTTTTAATTCATGTAACACTTGAATGTCATTTGGTAGACATTTCACAGTCATATCTAAGATAATTGAAGATAAACTCGAAATGTGATGGATCGCGGTCGATGGTAACATTCGGTTCCTAATACAGGTCATATAGGCCACATGGTATTGAGATGAGTGAGGTGGGTTCTTTCATCAGTCTTGTTCTTGTCGTGTCAAAACATATACCACCAACGCAGAGAGTTATCTTGTCACTTTGCCACTAGTGCAGAATATTAATTTTTGGTCACTTTTTGTCTTTTGCTTCACATAGCTCAGGTGACAGAGTTGAATTGTGGGCTAATCATCAGTGGTGGAAGTATTGTTATCGGTGGTTCTTGAGATGAATTTTTAGGTGGCACGTCTGTAAGTTGAATAATCCTTTCTTGGTTTATGGGGGAAATTCTGCCTTCCATGTCGGCCATTTTTATAGCCAATATGTCCCAGAAAGATGCATGTAATTTAACATTTTCATCAAGACTGATTTCGTTGATAGGTATTTCAGCATTTTGTTTTTCTGAATGTTCATTTGTTTTTTTGGTTTCTGGTTTCAGATGGCGTTTCCTGAGTCAAAGTTTGGATATTAGATGGCTGAGCTTCTGTCTGAGATGTAACAATACTGGATGAGTTTTTGATGAGTTGTTTTTACGCTAAGATTTTGGTTTTGTTAGTTTCTAGATATTTTTCTCAAGACTTGAAAAGACTGCCAATAACCGTGTCTCTGATGGGTGAAATTGGTTTCTTTGGGAAAAGATGGATTTCTTCTTCCATTGAGTCCCTTATTTAAGTACTCATCTCCTGTTGTTTCCTGACAGCATCAATTCCAAACACTCCTGACTATGTATAAGGTAGAATGTTGGTTCGGGTACGAAACACTCATGTTGACCTTTTCCTATTTTCCTTGAACTTGTACTACCACGGGTACATTTATAGGATAAGCCAAACTGATACGACACGAGATGCCTTCTGCAATCGGAACTGTGTTTGAAGCTGATTTAATTACCAGGTTACATTAATTTTTGGAGTAAACAGAATATACATGTATCCTTCCAATTAATTTGTCATAGTTTGACAATAAAATAGACAAACTGGAAACTCCACAGGTCACTCAACACGACAAAAATGAAAATGTTGCAGGCTCATTTTGATTGAGCCTGTTCGTGGACGGTAATGGAAATGCATGCTACATGACATAGATTAACAAGAGCTCGTAGAACAAGAAATGCCCCCTTGGTGCATTCAGTAACTGCATAAGAAATTATTTGGTCACTGTGCACTAGATGTTTGACGTACTGACCTCAGATCAATAATTGTTGGTCATTATATAAAAAACAAACCTTAAGAACCAAAAGCGTATGTACTCAATGCCTTTTCAGAAGACAGAGCAACAAGAGAAACACCCTCAAGGGCCCGACGAAACAGGCCAGAAGACAAATATCAAAACAGTTCAGTCCTGGTAGGATTTAAAAACTGCTTATCATAGAGTCCTCCCCCTCTTCCGTCAGACGCAATCAAAGAGGGAAGCGTAGTGTCCAACTGTAAACGGGTTGAACACTAAACATGCGGTATGTCTCAAAACAGTTGGGTCGTAACCTCTTTTAATAAAACGTTTGATAATCTTTCCAAATACATTTGGAAAATTACCGTAATCATCAGTGGTGGAAGTATTGTTATCGGTGGTTCTTGAGATGAATTTTTAGGTGGCACGTCTGTAAGTTGAATAATCCTTTCTTGGTTTATGGGGGAAATTCTGCCTTCCATGTCGGCCATTTTTATAGCCAATGTGTCCCAGAAAGATGCATGTAATTTAACATTTTCATCAAGACTGATTTCGTTGATAGGTATTTCAGCATTTTGTTTTTCTGACTGTTCATTTGTTTTTTTGGTTTCTGGTTTCAGATGGCGTTTCCTGAGTCAAAGTTTGGATATTAGATGGCTGAGCTTCTGTCTGAGATGTAACAATACTGGATGAGTTTTTGATGAGTTGTTTTTACGGTAAGATTTTTGTTTTGTTAGTTTCTAGATATTTTTCTCAAGACTTGAAAAGACTGCCAATAACCGTGTCTCTGATGGGTGAAATTGGTTTCTTTGGGAAAAGATGGATTTCTTCTTCCATTGAGTCCCTTATTTAAGTACTCATCTCCTGTTGTTTCCTGACAGCATCAATTCCAAACACTCCTGACTATGTATAAGGTAGAATGTTGGTTCGGGTACGAAACACTCATGTTGACCTTTTCCTATTTTCCTTGAACTTGTACTACCACGGGTACATTTATAGGATAAGCCAAACTGATACGACACGAGATGCCTTCTGCAATCGGAACTGTGTTTGAAGCTGATTTAATTACCAGGTTACATTAATTTTTGGAGTAAACAGAATATACATGTATCCTTCCAATTAATTTGTCATAGTTTGACAATAAAATAGACAAACTGGAAACTCCACAGGTCACTCAACACGACAAAAATGAAAATGTTGCAGGCTCATTTTGATTGAGCCTGTTCGTGGACGGTAATGGAAATGCATGCTACATGACATAGATTAACAAGAGCTCGTAGAACAAGAAATGCCCCCTTGGTGCATTCAGTAACTGCATAAGAAATTATTTGGTCACTGTGCACTAGATGTTTGACGTACTGACCTCAGATCAATAATTGTTGGTCATTTACCAGTCATAAGTGACCTCCATATCAAATCCGATTCGCCGTACAACCCAACTTACTCATTCCATATCAAATGTGATTTTTGACAAAAGCATTCTCTAGTTATTTGGCAAGAAAAGTTCTACTGTTCTGGGTCAAAGTGACTTTGACATATGACCTACATACTACAAAATCAAAAGGGGTCATCTGCTGGTCAGGATCAACCTCCCTATTACGTTTCGTGATCCAAAACCCAAGCGTCCTCAAGTTATCTTCCGGAAACGGTTTAACTGTTCCAGATCACTGTGACATTGGCCTTTGATCTACTGACTCAAAATCAATAGGGGTCATCTGCTGGTCACGATCAACCTCCCTATTACGTTTCGTGATCCAAAACCCAAGCGTCCTCAAGTTATCGTCCGGAAACGGTTTAACTGTTCCAGATCACTGTGACATTGGCCTTTGATCTACTGACTCAAAATCAATAGGGGTAATCTGCTGGTCATGATCAGCCTCCCTATCAACTTTCATGATCCTAGGCCCAAGCGTTCACGAGTTATCCGGAAACGGTTCAACTGTTCCGAGTCACTGGGACCTTGGTCTTTGACCTACTGACCTCACAATCAGTAGGGGTCATCTGCTGGTCATGACCTACCTCCCTATCAACTTCATGATCCTAGGCACAAGCGTTCTTGAGTTATCATCCGGAAACCGTGTAACTGTTCCGGGTCACTATGACCTTGACCTTTGACCTCAAAATCAATAGGGGTCATTTGCTGGTCATGACCAACCGCCCTATCAACTTTCATTATCCTAGGCCTAAGCGTTCTTAAGTCATCATCCGGAAACCGTTTAACTGTTTCGGGTCACTGTGACCTTGACCAACTGACCTCAAAATCAATAGGGGTCATTTGCTGGCCATGAGCAACCTCCCTATCAACTTTCATGTTCCTAGGCCCAAGCGTTCTTGAGTTATCCGGAAACCGTTTAACTCTTCCGGGTCACTATGACCTTGATCTTTGACCTACTGACCTCAAAATCAGTAAGATCATATGCTGGTCATGATCAACCATCCTGTCAATTTTTATTATCCTAGGCCCAAGTGCTCTTGAGATATCATCCCAAAACCCATACTCTCTCATATCCGTGGAAAAACTTTTTAAGAAGATTTTATTGTGATTAAAGTATTTTCATTTTCTGTGTTCTATTCCTTATTCCACTTTAGAAAAAGGTATAGGGAACCAGTTCCTTATTTGGTTTTTTGATCTATCTACATCGTGTTATGATCTAACGTGTTCATTTTATATAGTGGAACGTTTTTAACCGCGATTAAGGATTATTATCTCACTGCTTCTACCATTTCGTCTCTGAAAAGTCCAGTTCCTTATTCGAATTTTGTGCCTCTATTTTGAGTCATACTCTCTCATATCCGCGGAAAATACCACTTATATCCTTAAAAAAGTTTATGACGACAGTATATACACCTTTTTAAAACATTTTATTGAGATTAAAGTTTGTACCTCTATTTTGAGTCATACTCTCTCATATCCGTTGAAAATACCACTTATATCCTTAAAACAGTTTATGACGACAATGTATATATTCGACTTTTAAAAAAGGAATAGGGAACTAGTTCCTTATTCCTTATTCGGTTTTTCGATCTGACTTAATCGTGTTATGATCTAACGTGTTCATTTTATAAAATGGAGCGTTTTTAACCGCGATTAAGGATTATTATCTCACTGCTTCTACCATTTCGTCTCCGAAAAGTCCAGTTCCTTATTCGAACTTTTTACCTCTATTTTGAGTCATACTCTCTCATATCTGTGGAAAATACCACTTATATCCTTAGAACATTTTATGACGACAATGTATATACACTTTTTAAAAAGATTGTATTGCGATTGAAGTATTTTCATTTTCTATGTTCTATTCCTTATTCGATTTTTGAAAAAGGAAAAGGGAACCAGTTCCTTATTCGGGTTTTCGATCTAACTTAGTCGTGTTATGATCTAACGTATTCATTTTATACAGTTGGATGTTTTTAACCGCGATTAAGGATTATTACCCTACTGCTTGTACCATGTCGTCTCCGAACTCTATTCTGAGTCATACTCTCTCTCATATCTGTGGAAAATACCACTTACATACTTGAAACATTTTATGACGAGAATGTATATACACTTTTTGAAAAGATATTATTGTGATTAAAATATTTTCTATGTTCTATTCCTTATTCGACTTTTGAAAAAGGAATAGGGAACCAGTTCCTTATTCCTTATTCGGTTTCTGAATCTTACTCGCTCGTGCTATGATCTGGTGTGTTCATTTTATGCTGTTAAACCGAGTAAGGATTATTTCTAACTGCTTTTACCTAGTGTTCTCTGAATAGGGAAGAACTAGTTCCTTAATTCTTATTTGAATAAGGAATAAGGAACCAGCCTCCTCGTCATCTGAAATAATGTTGAAAAACGGCGTTAAACCAAAACAAACAAAATAACGCACGGAGGGGCTCATGGGGGTCTTCCTCCACCTTCAAAGCTGTAATGCGACGCTCTGCAATGTTACTATTCATACATTGAGCCCATGTAGGTTGAACCATTTTGTGCCATAACAGTGGCTGTTAATTCGTCTGTTATTTAAGATTTTTGCCTGCTATTGGAAATATATTAACAGTTTACATATTATTTTCGGTAATATGACATAGAAATGTTTTTTTCTCTATCTTCACGTGAACATCAAATATGGCAAGTGAACGTTAGTGTAGACAAGCATCGTGGACCTAGGAAAGGTACGTAAATGTGTTTTATTTCCTTCCGGGTATAATCACGATTGTTTCCCTTGCACATAAACTGCGGGAGTTACATATTGTACCCACACCTCTCATTCCCCGCATGCGAGGATGTCCTTCACATGCGTGAATTAATTGAGATAACATTGAAAACAACTTATAAGTATATTTTCGTGATAATTTGTACATAGGTAGATGGAAATAAGGTAAATATAATGCCCCTTTAATTTGCTTTAACATACCAAAATGTTATGACAACAGTTGAGGCAGATCCATGACTGTACAAAACGTTTAACTGGGTCAGCAGTGTTGTTGTACTTATAAGATAGACTTGCCCGGTTTATAGGTTAGTCAGAGCTACAGATATGTATTGTATTTTGCCATCGAAATATCTCTATAAAATGCTTCTTCCCCTTCCGTTTAGATCCGTCCATGTTTACAAACACGTTTGTTTATTTTATGGACTGTACAAGGGACATGTTTCAGCTTAATTCTTTCTGTAACAAACCATCCCGGGCTGTTCCATGGTCGAGTTTAACACCAGTTTTAATTATGTGGCTAGTTGAAGTATATACATGTAACTGTAGATCGTTTAATTTTTAATAGAAAGTAATAGATACAGTATCCATTAGCTATTTCTTATTCGAAGGAAATGTGATTAACATTTAGTTCCCTTACTTTTAGATTGGTTATATAAATTGCACTACATGTGATTTCCCTGCAGTGTATGCTCTGTTCTCTTCTTTTATTTAATATAAAACTTTGTATCTATTTATATGTGAAAACTGTATTATCATTTCATAACATCAAAGTTCTTATGTAGTGTCCGTAACCAATCGACATGGTTGTGCGTAAGTAAGGCAGTGCAACATGTTTGTTTCCCCATCAGTAAACTATTAAAATTTTTCACAAACTTGCGTCATTACAGACTTGAGAAAACTTAGTTTTGTTAATCACGACACATTCATTATTCACCCTGAAGTGTCTTGATTATGTTTCTCCCAAAAGTATGTGCTAACGGTTAGGCGGTTATCTTTCCTACTGAATCTACATCCAACCGGGTCAGATTTTGTGACATAGTAATTCGTTAACTCGTAGAAAAATATTATTGAAACTCATTACGCTGCATTTTCTAAACTAGGCCACGAGGTCATATAATATAAAGACCGTATAAACACTTAAAGGCCAACACTCATATATATTACCTGGCCAGTGTGTTTGTCTGTAAATTGAGATCCAAATCAAAAAATTAGATTTAGATTCGAATGTAGGTCACTGGGTCAAATCAAAGAATGAACCATGTTAACAATACAAAGGCCACGTTTCCTAACTGGTCGTTGTGAAACAGTCAGAAAGCTGTTCTTTATCAAACCAAGATCAGATCTGAAACAGAATAAATTGGGGTAAAAACAAGGTCATTAGGTCAAATCGTGTAAAGAAAACTAAGTAACGCTTTAACGTGATTTACGTGAGAATGGTAAGAGTATTGGTCTATATCATATCTATGTAAATGTCAAAACTGAATCGTCTTGGTTCAAAAACTAGATTACTAGGTCTAGTCGATGAATAACTTTGTTAACGTTAAAGTTTGAGCAAATTGCATACATTAACCCATTGTAATAATCTGTATGTGAAACTTGCCGATGTTGGAGATGAAGTGTAAACTGTTTTCATCCCGTCTGTCTGTGAGGTAGTGCAATTTAACCTGTGCGATATGGATAATGACGAACATATGAACCTTAGGTGTGTAGACGTGACCTTGACTGATCAACCATACTAACAAATTGTGTTAAAACGTCTTCAGTGTTTAAAGTACTTTGAATAACCCCTTACTGATATTTAGGCCAAACAGCTGTGTCTAGGTCATGTGGCCATTATCTGTGACCAATGTAACAACATATGTCAGACAACTATGACTGATTGATCGGTCCCTATTCAATGAAAACATGTCGTTCACACAGACACAATTTATGTCATATTGTAATATTTCAGCTTCAACAGTTTAAGCAGATACATAGTTTGCTAGCATTACATGAATTTACAGTTTGGATCTGTAGCGGGCAGAATATTTTAAGGGTTAGGTGTGTATCATCAAAACATGAAATATTTGATAAACGAACACCATCTTTACCAACAATCTGATTGACCATTACATGTTCTGCTGTACTGCCCGTACGATGGATACTTAAAATATTGTGTAAAAGTTGCCCCCCTTTAAAAAATGAATACCATTTATAAAGAAATGAAAATAAAACAATTACTGAAAACTACATCTCACCTAGTTATGTGAAATTTAAGCACTGGGACATTATTGCATCGAAAGGAAGATATGTAACAGTTCTTTGAAAATAGCGAGTATTTAAAGGCGTTTAACAGTCCGAAAGTGTGGCCCCAGCCCCATTGTGCAGTCCTTTTTCTGGAATTCTATGTATATATCAGTATACAGACAGTTGTTTTGTAATATAATATAGATGTTTTATATGCTGTTCAATTGTCATGTGAAACTACCTTTTCTTTCTATGATTTGGTGTTGTTTGAATTTCTTTTCTCAAAATGTAAGGCTCCATCATAAGGGGGACAGTGTGGCAGAATATGTAATGGTCAAGTAGATTGTTGGTAAAGATGTTGTTCGTTTATCAACTATTTTTGTATTTTGATGATATACTCCTAAACCTTAATTTATTCAGTTGTAAGTAAGTATAGTTAAACAAATTCCAGGACTGCGTTCAAGAACAAGTTAATGCGAATGTACACGTAGTTCTAAGAACGGGTGCTTTATTAATCCATTGTAAGAGATATTATTTTATCAAGACATGACACTCTTCATTAGCTACGTCATGTACCTTAATGTCAAACATAGAAAAACCAGATATAGTGTAGTCACAGTTTATGCAAGAGACACCACTCCAGAGAGCATGTCATCATAATGAGAAGAGTTTTTGCCCTTCCATCGCAGATCTATAAAAATATTTTGTGCTTCTGTGTGAACTGTAGCTTGTATTTCATTCATTCCAACTTTGATGTGAGCTTTGCACTTTTCATTCTAGCTGGTAAATAAGATTTGCACATTTAATTTTAGGTTGAATGTGAGCATTGCGCCTTTCATTCTAGCTTGTTTGTAAGCTTTGCACATTTCATTCTAGGTTGATTGTGAGCCTAGCACCTTTCATTCTAGCTTGTGTATGAGCATTACAGTTTCATTTTAGGTTGATTGTGAGCCTAGCACCTTTCATTCTAGCTTGTGAATGAGCATTGCAGTTTCATTCTAGGTTGATTGTGAGCCTAGCACCTTTCATTCTAGCTTGTGTATGAGCATTGCAGTTTCATTTTAGGTTGATTGTGAGCCTAGCACCTTTCATTCTAGCTTGTGTATGAGCATTGCAGTTTCATTCTAGGTTGATTGTGAGCCTAGCACCTTTCATTCTAGCTTGTGATGAGCATTGCAGTTTCATTTAGGTTGATTGTGAGCCTAGCACCTTTCATTCTAGCTTGTGCATGAGCATGCAGTTTCATTCTAGGTTGATTGTGAGCCTAGCACCTTTCATTCAGCTTGTTGATGAGCATTGCAGTTCATTTTAGTTGATGTGAGCTTGCACCTTTCATTTAGTTGTGTATGAGCTTTTTCGTTTCATTTTAGGTTGAATTGAGCTTTGCACCTTCATTATGGTTGAATATGAGCTTTGCACCATTCATTATAGGTTGAATGTGAGCTTTGCATATTTCATTTTAGGTTGAATGTGAGCTTTTTACCTATCAGTTTTGGTTGAATATGAGCTTTGCACCATTCATTATAGGTTGAATGTGAGCTTTGCATTTTTCATTGTAGGTTGAATGTGAGTTTCGCACCTTTCATTCAAGCTTGTGTATAAGCTTTGCAATTCCATTCTAGATTGAGTGTGAGCTTTTCAGTTTTGTGTGTGGGGGGAAAACATGATAATAAAACTTCACATTCAGTTTAAAGGCTTTTTGACTCTGGACTAAACCAGAGAGAACTTAAATTGAATTGTTTTGTAACAGAAGTAAGAAATGTTTTTTTTTCTAGTTACAACTTTCTGAACTATTTTGAAGTTCATGTAGGTAGTCTGACAAAATTGAAGGTTCATAAATGATGATTTTTTTCCCATTGAACTTCGTTTATGAGATTTTTATCGATTTCTTTGGTATTTTTACTGTTGCCAATTGAATATTGCATTGAGCCTTAATACATCAGTTGGTTGAGTCATTTAAATTTCATTTTCAAATTTTTGACTGTAATAGCTAGATTTGAAAATTATATTTGACGTTGAGTGGGAAACAGTATCAAATGTTTGAAAAACCAGCGTGGAATTTTGATTTTTTATCGATATTCGAAACAGTTTTTTTTTGTTTTGTTTTTTTGTTTACAGTAGTTTTATTTTACAGGAAGCCTCTTTTACCTTCATTTCAAAGCTGTTTCTTAAAGAAATGGCCACCTTTCACTAAAATATTTTGTCTTTAGATATGTACTTCAAATGTATAAAATCCATCTTATGTATCTAACTTTACCAAATATATAAATCATATATAAATCAAGTTTGCATATTGAGCTTCAGTCAGAATTTAAATGTCATGCAGTATTAGTTGATAGTTGTTAAAAAACAGCCAGTTTTTTTAGTTGTAGTACACAATTATACTGTTTACATGTATAGTGTGTACTATTTTAAACCCAATTCATAGTACTGTTAACACATAAACTTGTTAATTTTATATAAAGTTTACATAAACTGTAAGATTGTTCATGTTTCTGAATATGAAATTAAATCTAATATATATTTAAGAAATTTAATACAGACATACAATGGTTTCTTGTTCGCTTCCTCCGTATCCCGCTTAGCTCAATAATGGAGCGCAGATATACGGATCGCGGGGTCGTGAGTTCGAGCCCCGGGTGTGGCGCATGTTCTCCTTGACGATTTGATAAAAGGCATTGTGTCTGAAACCATTCGTCCTCCACCTCTGATTTATGTGGGGAAGTTGGCAGTTACTCGAGTAGAACAGGTCTGTACTGGTACAGAATCCAGGAACACTGGATAGGTGTAACTGCCTGTCGTTACGTAACTAAAATAATGTTGAAAAACGACGTTGAACCCGAAACAAACAAAATTTTCCGTATCTTTTTAAAGGGAGGTAAGTCATCCTCCGCTATAGAAGTTTCATCAAGGGAAACAAATTGAGGGAACTACTTTCAAATGTAAACAAAAATGAAGTGAAACGATATCATTGCGCCAACGGCTAGGTTCTTTGATGTTATAAATTACAAAAAGAATGTTGAAACGTTACAGTGTTAAACAGAGAATGGTTGAACACGTTTTCTATGAAGACTGCGACCAGACATTGTGCCAAGCAAGTAAGTCCCGACGGGAAAATACCCAGATTTATGTCGTCTTAAGACAGTTTTGGTGTGAAATAATATGCATAGTATGTTTGCGTATTGAACAGGCCACGTATGTAATATCTTACTCAAGAGTGTACTTAATTGTTATCGTAGAATCAGCGTAGAATAAAACTTTTGATCTTGGCCTGCGTGATTTTCCTTTCTGATAAAGTTACTTTCAACATTTCTTGATTACAAAACCGTCAATTAATCCCTGATAATATGTGGAGATATGCTCTAATTCTAACACTAATCATCGCTCTTTCATTCACGTAGGGAATAAAAAGGGTCATAGTAATTATCTACCGTTATATTACATGCTATTAATGTAATAAAATAATTGTACCTTCATGTTAAGATCTATCTTACAATCATACCATATATGGGAGGGGAGAAAAACGGAAATATACTCATTTATGTTATCGTTATAATATAGTGTAAAGTAGTACAAATAATACCGACATGTTAGAATAAACTCAGTCCTATTTATGCCTACACGAGCAGGAAACCTAAATGCCAATAAGGAAAGGATAAGTCTAAGGGAAAGACCAAAGAGGTAATTTGCTTTCGAAAGTAGGGTGATTATAAAATAAATTCCCACTAAATAATTTGTTATATCCGGTTCTTTAGCACCTACAGGCATACTAACCTTCTTTTTATACCTTTAAAAAACAAAGAATAAAACACGGAAATAATATATTAATAAAATATGATTCATTTCCTCTTGTCATAGACTTGTTCTCTTTCACGCACCGTTGTTTCTGTCGATTTAGGAACAAAACTGAACCCATCGTGACCCTGTTGTCGTGAACACACACATTTCAAATGCCATAGACTATGCGAGTGCAAAAAAAACTCGTGTATTGCTGTGCCCTCCTTTTGTTTCGGAAATATAACAAAAGGAACGTTCCGACCAATAAATCTTCCAAACAAGTTGGTAACCAGACCTAATCACCCGACCACCGAGCCGAGAAATTGCCAAAAATAAAGGCCATTCGAATAACAAAATCAGCCATTTTATTCTTGTAAACAAACAATAACTCCGTCTAGATTTTTTATTGCGCAAAACACTTAATAAACAAGCTTCAGGTTAAAATTGTTAAATAAACGTATTTTATGGATACTAAAACTCTACATTTATTACAAATAAAATGTGTAACGATGAAACAGTGGAAATAAATGACAGAAAATATGGCTTCTTGGGAAGACGAATCTCTCACAAAGGAAATTTTCAATTCTGTCTGATTTATATGACGATGTAACAAAATACAGGGGTAATGGTACACATAATGAGCAAAATGGGATGTAAATAAACAATAAGGTTTCGCTGAAAAAAAGATAAGATATATGTAATAAAGGTAGACGTATGTAAGGAAGAGGTTTTGGAGAAAGTAAACATATAACGGGAATATTGTTGTATTTTATTGATTTTTCACAAAAAGTATGCAGATTTTAAAAATCGTGATAGATTCATTCTGGGCGCTGGAACATTGTGAATAAATACTAATGATAAATATATTTATATATAATGCGGTCAGTGTCTCTTTTAAAGGGATATACAGGTGGAATTGTGTTGGAAAAACAAAAAAAAAAAATCTTATCATTTCAGTAATAATATTTTTTTCACATGTTATTAACATATGTAATTAAAAAAAGATTCATGCTTTTTTACTAACCTGACCTTTGTATAGCAGGTTAAAGATATCCAATAGCTGTAATACACCAAAATATTTTAGATTTAGATATTTACATCAAATGTATTTAATTTTACTAAATATATAAATTAAGTGTGCATGTAGAACTACTTTCATTATTAAAAATCATGCAATAACAGTCGATTGTTTAAAAATCTGGCAGTCTTTAGTGGAAGTACACATTTATACTGTTTTCAGCTATACATGTATGCAGCGTGTATCATTTGTAACCTTATGCATAGTTCTGTAAATACACATAAAATTGTCTATGTTATGTTGACTTAAACTGTATGTCGAAGTTATTCATGTTTTCAAATGTGTAATTTGGTTCTAGTATACCTTTAAGAAAACACCTGAAAATTGCTATAAAATATCAAACTCACTTTTTTCTTTTTTAACTTTATTCAAACTCATCACAGGCAAAACCAGGTAATAAGAATAATTAGACAGATTCTTGACTAAACTTTTTGTCAGATATTCTAGCGAGGTGTAAATTCCTTTAATTGTGTAAATATAGCAGGGAAAAATTTCCTGAAAAATTCCTAAATATCCGTTTCATTCATTTACATATATACGCTTAAAAGCAGATTATACGTACGTTTTCATTTTGAAATAGAAAGCCAAAAAAGAACACGAAACAAACTGGATATAATGCAAAAGAATGAATGCTCTTGAAAAATACATTAGAATCCATGCATTTATTTACAAAGCATCGTGATTTCACGCTTTTTTAAAGGCAAGCAGTATCAAATGATTTTTTGCATATCTTTTATTATAAAGGATATTTTGAAATTGTATGTTTATTAGATATTTGAAACTATAACTGACTGCCTAAATGTTTTATGACTTTTCATGCTTTGCAGATAAACAGGTGTTGTCATTTCCCCCCTTTTGGACAGTTTTAATGTTAAGACCATAGGAACTGTCTTGTTCTAGCATGTTAAGTAAAAATATTCAAAAGAATGTTAACTGTCTTCATGAAATTAACATTAGTTTTTTATTACCACCGTAATAGACTTTATAATTGTTTATGAAAAAAAAGTGGTCTATTGTAATAAAGTATTTTGTATGCATGTATATATCTAAGTAACAAATTATGCCATAAAATAATATTTTGTGAAGACATATGGAAATACAGTGTTTAAATACAGTTAAACTTACCTTTACATTCATTGAAAATTAAAACAGATTTTGCAAGTATAAAAAGAAATGGATTATTTCTTGATAAAAATGGTCCGGGAAGACATTTTGTATTAGTATATGTATCAAGAATATTGTGTTATTTTTCCAAAGGTGTACCCATCAGGTACTTGACTTTTTGTAGTTCTTTTTCTTTATTTTTGTGAGACAAATGCTGCACTCAGACACATATTTTGTCAATGACGTTTTCATAAACAAGACGCCATCAATCATATGTCCGTGTTTTTGTTTTTGGTTTATGTGCTCTACTTTTACCGGTAAATAAATCTTCCGTCAGTAACGGCGCTTGACCAGTCTTCTACTTCCTTTTGGTGGTTAAATATTGCAGCCGACACAGTTTGCAAAATCTTTTGTTTCCCTGGATTACATATAACATATATTTGTAGTTAGTTATTACCACAACAATTTGAAGCGGCCGTGCGTTTCTTTGCTTTCCTTTCCAGTCACCGACTACCCCCATATCTCAACCAAATGGCGAGAGAGATAGCTCGTAAACAATACTTAAGGTGGCAGCTTACTTGTCTACTGGTACTATATCACGTCATTTATAAATGGACATGACAAGAAAATAATGCTGCCGACACATGATAGTTGTCTGTACAATAAGCACTGGCCTCTGGAGATCTGGACACAATAAACACCCCCAAAACAAGTATAAAAAACAAAGTTCCCCGGAAAACGTTTGAAATCAAAGATACTAATGCTACAATATCGATGTAAAGAACTTTATTTCTCGAAAAAAAAAGAAAGAAAATATTGACCAAATATTAACAAGTTACAGATAATACAACATCAAAACCGTGTACACATTTCCTACTCTCTAATCTTATATAAATGGTCCGAGAAATGGTGGATATTATTTTGTATGCTTCTCTAAATGTGTATATTTACATGCCGAAATTACTTTCCCCTGGCCATAACATACCTCTTTAACACAAACAAGTCTTCAAACTGTTTGTTCAGTTGTAAGTTTGTATTTCTCTTTACTGAGAATAAATAAAAAAGCATTATAAACCTTTATATGAAGCATGTGTATCTTCCATATGTTTGTAAGATTGCAACAGTGTTTTAATTATTTTTGGAAAAGTATCATTGTCTCTTATATTTTGTATCACCGTCTTTATATCTATAGATGTACTAGTTCAATATCAAAGTGACAACTTTGGACTGGTTTGTTTTGTACCTAAACCTATTATCTTCCCTTTTAAATGTCGTTTTATCTAGATATATTTGGATATCATTATTATAAAAGCACTATCAGTCTCCTATGCATCAAACAGCATGGTTTATTTTCATACAGAATTTGATATTTTCCAACGGGGAACATGTTAGTCTGCTTATACAGTATACAATCAAACCTGTGTAAAACAGCCAGCTAAGGCAGTGACACTGTCTGGCTGTGAAAAGCAGGTGGCTGACTGAGACAGGTTGAAACTAGAAACACATCAATTTTGGAAATCCGCTGCAGCTTAAGGCTAGTGGTTATTCAACCTTTAACCTGTTGGCGGCAAGTGATTTTGCTTTTGCGACCAGTGCAGACAGTTCGCTATTCAGTCAGCCAATTTGAAGTGAACACCGCTAATTAGTGGTACTGCCCAAATTAAATGATGGACAAGTCCATTTTAGAAATTTAGCAGGGTAAAGGTTAATAAAAAAGGTTGCCACTGAGGCAGGTTTTGAAAAAGCAAGAGACATCCCACTTGAAACTGAACAAAATCACTCTTGTTATACTTTAACTGTAGTTATTAAAGCAACATGTTTTATGAGAAACCATTTAGTATTTAATAGATATATATTATTGGGTATTATTAAACTGTTATCCGTGTAGTAAAACATATATTCATATATTATTACTTACAATTTACACGAAATGTCTAGGCTTGGTGTTTTAATAACTATTATAAACAACACTACAAATGATATTGTATTGTTAAATTCAGTTCAATATTACCATATTGTTATCTGGGATTATATTTTGATTTATATATTTAAGTTTAATAATTTCATCTGGTTATGAGCTTTCGAAGATATCAGTGTTGAAATAATGAGTATAACACATATACTACTATACTGCTTACAAACGTACCAACAAGAATGTTTCTACATCCGTGCATTTTCTAGCATAATTATTTTCTCAAAAGTTCATTTTTAAACAACATGCACTGTATTTCAGATTTGCTGGACCTTTGTCTTGCATACAATGCCTGGACATCTCTTTAAACTATGTTTAACAAAACAAAATAGTATGATGTAAATCAAGACTAACCTACATGTTTAGAAGTAATGTAGAAAACCAGCTACAATATTCCTATATAAATGTGTTGCAAATTGCTTATCGTTTCTGTTATTTTCTTCCCTTGTCTCCGGTTGAGCAAAATATCCTGGAATTTTATATATGTACATTTCTCGTAATGTCCAGTGATCAGCGATCCGAATACTTACCACATATCTTTTCTATTCTACCGATCTGTCCAAAGATCTGACACTCATGTTAAAACTATTTTGTTACTTTAACCCAGGCTCCTGGTTTTCATAAATGATGATTTATATTTTGATTCGTTTGTATATTTGTTCGCCGTTGGTAAACTCCTTTCAAATACATTGGCGGAGCCTTTCAAATGTAGAGATCATTTTGAGTAGCCTTTGTTTAAAAACAACAACGAACTGCCGCCGTATGCTTACTGACGGAATTTAAAAACTCTTTGAAAAATCAAGCTTTTTGTGCCTACATCCTCAAAGTATGGTCATTGAATTGTTTTATTGAACTTTATTATATTGTTTTATTTTGTTTTCTGGTGTAAATGTAGCCTAAACATACTTTTTACTCTATTTTGTAGAAATTATTCAAAATCTGTTTCGAGTAATTGTTCCGGCGTTTTTTTTACTTTAGTTCTTATTTCATGAATATAGATTATATACTAAAAATATTAAAGAATTGTCTGGGTTCACTGTGAGATCTTGTATCAATATTTTTGTATGTCTCTAAATGTATCAAGTTGTTTTCCTGTATGTAAATTCGGAAATATGAATTTCAGAAAGTCTTAGAGTATTGACGTCTGTATCCATCAAATTCCATCGGGAATATACTCTCCCAAAACATGTTATAAAACGATATGTGTTCGACATAGCTTTCCAAAACATGCAAATGATTTTTTCCCGCATTAACTTTGAGCTGCTGATTTTCTGATAAGGCCATTTTATTAAAGTTATAAATTAAGAAAACACATAAAAATCTTACTGATTAAACCTAGTTTGACAGCGCTGTTAATATAAGCAATTTCGGATGTAAATGATACTTGGGCACGAGAAAGATTTTCATTTTCGACAAACTGGAATTTTTGTCCGACAAACAATGCCTGTCTCATAAACAATGTTCGTATGTTCCAGTTTGAATATTTTCCCACTTTCAAACCATCTGACTTTTAAGCAGGTAAAGATCCTGAAAACAGTTAAGCTAAAAGAAACAAATATATTTTACCTTGATCCCCTGTATGTAGTTAAATATGTAACAAACAAACTTCTCGACACCCTGAAGCAAATTAAAAAAAAACTGAAGTAATTGCATTTCGATATATTTTTAATTGTTAGTGACAGTTAGAAATTTAGAAATAAATTCACAATGATATGAATAGTCAGATATCTTCCTTCTATTTGTTGTCATGTTATAAATATTAAAATTTGTATTAAAGATAGCTAAAAATTCTTACACTCATTTGCTAGATGCGTGTGATGCTACTTCTTCTGCAGCACCTTTAGATTAATAATACAATCTTTCATTTGATGTGACGTAAATCTGCCTTCACATTCATCTCGCACTCCTATAATTATATATTATATAGTTCGTGAAAGATACATGTTCACAATAGACTTTAATTAGACTAGGGTCGATATCCATATTGCTTCTTACTTAAATATTAACTTAAGAATATAATTTATACAATTCACTTTCTATTAGAATATGACGTGAATGATCGAAAGTTTTAGATTCTATCTCACAGTTCGATGAAAATGTAAGCTAAATAGTTCATAAGAATACTTTATAAATTATGAGAAAATATTAAAGTTTGATCTTTATGACATTTTTCTACAGACTAGAACTATATGCAGTGATGTTAGACAAGTTATTATTGCTTCGGTCAGTATGCCTTTTTTATCTGAATTAACATGCCTTATGTAGATTTCCATACGTCAAAAACAAAGAATCAATAACAAAGCAAAACATGCAAATCAAATTCAAGAAATATTTCACTGTGGGAACAGTGTTGTTTAGATCACACAACGGGCCTTATACGAACTGCAGCGTACACTATAACCTTATTGACTGGACAACTTCACAGAGGGAATCGTTCAACAGGACACCGCACTGTCAAACCGACTGCACGCTTGCTTCGGTCGACATCTGTGCTACACTTTTGCTGTTATGAACTATTTTGAGCTCAAACTTTATTCCAAAGAATACATTACTACTCACAGAACGTTATTAAGTCAAAAGTCGAACGCCACACAACCGACCAACTTTTCATTGGGTATCCACGAATCCTAACATATTCACCAGAGATAGTAATCAAACAGTTAATGTATCTAAACTCTAAATATATCGCAGCTAAAAGCAAAATCATATTAATGATAACTACGGATAATAAAATCATGTCGTAATGAGCTTATAATTTACCAAAAATGCTAACTATAGAAAGAGATAACTCTCAGCTTAGTAGATAAACACAAACGTTTTAAATACAGTCTAAATGGATACTGATTGCGATTACACTAAACGATTTGTCAGTGAAAAGAAACAAATAACAACCTCAAATTGTTTATAAAGGTTGATTTCGTGTAGAGATGGCGTGATATGCGATTCGCCATCTTTAAGGGCAGCCATTGCTTCATGATCAAAGCTCTTGCGGAGCATTTTATGACCCAGACCATGTGTGCTACTAGCGCTGAATCGGTGAGAGGAAATTCTTTGCATCTAAAAACGTATCATGTGCCGGCTTGATTGGTGTCGTTATCAGATATCAACGTTTATCTAACTTTACATCTTTTGAAATTTGTG
This sequence comes from Mercenaria mercenaria, assembly GCF_021730395.1. Lineage (NCBI taxonomy): Eukaryota > Metazoa > Mollusca > Bivalvia > Venerida > Veneridae > Mercenaria > Mercenaria mercenaria. Next base: position 41,906,106 of record NC_069370.1, read on the forward strand.
TGAAATCAGTCGTTTCGGACACATTTTTACATTATTGAAACATGTTTTGCACAAATATGACAATGTGTTACCTCTACCGTAGTTTAAAGTAGCAGCATGACTTCGTGAAAACTAAATATAAAAATTACATAAACCGACGCAGTCGCTTCTCTTACTTGTTTCCTCCACCCCGCTCGTTTTGAAACCATTGTCATTCTAACAGAAATCCTATTTTGCTAATCAATATAGAAAGTTAACGACAAGCGTCATAATGTGCATTAAGTCTATGTCGTTTTTGTTTGGGTTTGCAAATTACTTTACATAAATAAGTTTTGGTCCTTAGTGGCTAGAAAGGTTGACGGTCTAGACACACTTGCTCATAACTCTTGTAGGCTTAAGCCGCGCTCGAGGTCATATATTGTCATGTTAGAAAGCCGCAAAGTTTGTTTCGGAAGGTCGGTGTTTATAACTAGGTACCGTACCAATCTGTGCCTGTTATAACCATATATGCGGTTGAGTTTCCTCTATGACCTGAATCGTCGTAGTACTTAAAACCCCAAATACAAATGTAATACGTGTCGGTGCGACGTTAATTAAAAAAAAGTGTGTTTGAAAAGTGATCATATCATAAGATTAACGAGTTAGTAATTTAAAGTTTTGAGCTCGAGGGAACATTGAACTCTCTCACACCGACAAAAATAAGAACATGTGAAGTTCTTGAAATCCATCAGCCAGGTTAAGAAGATTTTACAAATGTACAGCACGAAGCAAAATATATAATAATAATAATCGCCCATTAAAAACAAATAAAAATGTTGCATGCATGGTTTGATTGAGCCTGTTCATGGACGGTAGTGGAAATGCAAGCTACCGTCTACGCCCTCTAGTCCCGGGTTGAGCAGAACTCCACACAATCACAGATTATATTATCATAGGTACAGATGACGAAACGTTTAAACATGTTTACATTTCAGCTATAACGCACTCTCTTTTTTTATTCCCAGTTCAAACACTTAACCAAACAGATGGCTTCATAAAGTCATCACTTTAGACTATTACTTGAATTGCCATTGCAGTAAAATGTATTACACAATGCACTTTTTATGATGATCGAAAGTTTTAGACTCTCTTTCACAGTTCGATGAAAAATGTAAACTAAATAGCGTTTTTGGATCGTTGCTTTCCTTGTTGAATATTCATCCTTTCTTTTTTCTGTTGTCCTCAACATCCCACCCTTTTATCTATCCCTTACCCATTTGTGTATTTTGCCTATAATTAAAATGTACCTGTTGTTTGATTTTTGAAGCAACCCGTCTGCTATATTTTTCCTTTAGTTTCTTTTTGTTGCGGACCTACCTTGCGATGTATGGTTGTGTTTGGGATATTCTGTGCTTCCTTGAAATCTTCCCTTACACTTTTTTTGCTAATAATCAGTGTAAGTTTTGGTCAGTACCAACTGGTTATGAATGAGAAATCTGAGAAACAATAGGTTGGTATTTTGTTGCTCCTTGGTATATACCAACGTAGATAAAAGGCAGTATGGCCACATTTATGATGCATGTATTAGGAAACTTACCCAAACAAGACAGTAATTCTGAACAAGTTACAAAAATGGATAAATATCCAACTGTTACAATATCCAAAGCTGCATTCCAAACACGCAGCCACCCCGAACCGCAACTCACAGCACGCGGACGTGCACACGACCAACACACACACGTACGCACGCGCATGCAAAATGAGACATCGCCACGATTAAATGATAAGGAATTACATTTATAAAAATATAAGAAAAAACAAATTGACATTGTAAATACTTGTGTAGATCTAGATGTAATTAGAAATCATGAGAAATACAAATTGATATTGTTAACAGTTGTGTATATGTAGACGGAATTAGATATCATGAGTTGTATTTGATATTGTTAACAGTTGTGTATATGTAGATAGAATTAGATATCATGAGAAATACAAATTGATATTGTTAACAGTTGTGTAGATCTAGATGGAATTAGATATCATGAGAAATACAAATTGATATTGTTAACAGTTGTGTAGATGCAGATGGAATTAGATATCTGAAATAAAATTGATATTGTTAAAGTTGTAGATGCAGAATGATATTAGATATCTTGAGAATACAAAGACAGTGTAATGAGATAATACATGAGAAATACAAACTGATATTGTTAACAATTGTGTATATGTAACGGATTTAGATATCATGAGAAATACAAACTGATATTGTTAACAGTTGTGTAGATGCAGACGGAATTAGATATCATGAGAAATACAAATTGATATTGTTAACAGTTGTGTAGATGTAGATGGAATTAGATATCATGAGAAATACAAATTGATATTGTTAACAGTTGTGTAGATGCAGATGGAATTAGATATCATGAGAAATACAAATTGATATTGTTAGTAGTTGTGTAGATGTAGATGGAATTAGAAACTATGAATGCCTTAATAGTTCTGTTGTTTTACAAGTATTTCGCATTTAATTAACGTTACTTGCTTAAAGATAAATGTAGTTCAGTTTCGTTATTTAAAAATTCTTACATATACGGGCATAATAATGGGACGCATATTTTGTTAATATGAAGAAAAAAAAACACGTTTTACAGATTTTATTATTTCTACATCAGTTTCATTCACATCAGTATCAATATTATTTTGAAATGACACGTTTGAAATAAATTGTAACATTATCATATTAATTGCTATTCATATCAGTGATCAAAATTGGAAGATATTGTAGGATATGCACAATATTTAGCATGGACGTTTTACTTCTCATATATCTTAATTTTTGTTCAGTAGCATTATTATTATTTGGTTATGTTAATCATCAATGTTACAAATTATCTCCAATTTATATATTAACATTCTGGAACATACACCAAACAGCCTTATATTTGCAGACTTTATTGGCATTTGTAAAGCCTATCTGCAGACTTTATTATTTAGTAAAAAAATATTATTGTCAAAGTAAAGTAATTAGTTATAAAATGTAATGTTAAAGTAAAATAAATGGACAAACATTAACTGGATAATTTTACGCCAACAAGCTAAATAAAGGCCTATATACAATGATATATATTAATCAGAATGTTACAACCATATATATTAGGAAAGGAGTCATATAACGGTTGCTGAAAATGCACCAATGCAGACAAGAACTCATTTTTCTACAACCCACTCAATAATGTTATGGTTCACAGCAAAGTTAAGTTTACGGTATCCGATTCACTTTGATGCCTGGTGACCCCATGTTGTTTGGTATCATTTGAAAGAGTTGTCTGCTGAACATGAAATAGTAAATAAGATGACCTTAATAACACCACCACGAATCGCTACAATCAAGTTTTTTGACTGCGAAATGATAAATCTTACACTATAATGAACTGGTTTTCTGTCGAAGTATCATTGAAAACTATAAAGTAAAACATAAATCTAGAACTTTGTCATGTAATTTATATTTTCTTTTTCAGTGGACAATACACTTTCAAATGGTACCAAAATTATATTAGTTAACAAGGCAACACTATTTGATATATTTTAATAGAACTTGCTTATTTATGGACCAGATACCTTAAGGGCCCCCATGCTATACAATATGATAATTTTATAGTCTACTGAACCCGAATTTTAAACAATGTATCGTTTTTATATAATAGACAACTACTTAAGACAAGAAAGTATAGACATATGTTAACATGTTATGTGACACCTTTGAAATTGAAACAATTGTCAGAACACGAACACCTCATGTTTCAAAACCAAAAGATGTTAACTATTCACAGTAAGCTTCTTATGAGCTGAAATCTTGTTTAAGTTTTAGTGCCACAATGTCTTCTTTCAGTCCAGCAAATACAGATATACTCGTATGTCTAAAAGTGTAAGGTGACAAATCTGTAAAGTGACAAATTAGAAATTGAATCCATTTTGTACGAACACCACTCCACGTGTTGCACAATCTGTAGAGGCCAAATATTCACAGTAAACTTGTTGTGTGCCGAAAGCTTTTAAGCGCAGTTGTCTTCTTTGACTTGGAAGTGGAAATCCATGTATTTATGGCAGCCTAGAACAGAAATTGCTAACAAATTAAAACAAAGTAAACGGCATTCAAAGTACATCGTTCATAGCAAGTATTAAATGATTAAGGGGTGATGCATTAGACGAATGACAAACTGATTCAGAATGCAGATGTGTATAGATTGTGTGAAACAACTTGACTGATTATAAAAATAGGCAGGAAACAATTTTTTTTACAAAATGTTCTTTTTATTTTAAAACGATGAAATTGCTACTTCTGTTTGCGTATTTTCGTTCGTAAAATGACACGCCGGGTTTTCTGAAGAAGAACGCTACGTCTGGGTGCTCGCCTGACTTTGAAATAATGCCCGGGAAGGCAACCGTGTCCAGCATCATTGCTTCATCTTTGTAGATTGATCGCCAAACTCTCTGCGCTGAATAATAGTCCTTCACATTTTGAACTATTACGTATTAGAACATCAGAATATTCAATCGCAACCTAAAAATGATTAACAAAGAGCATGCGCCACTTGAGGATGAAACTCAAGGCGGGCTTGATTGTGTCCCCCGATTTCGTCTGGTACGCCAATTTCGTCCGATGTACACTCGTTTCATTCGGGTTAGTTGCGGACGCATCATTTCGGTACGTTAGCGGGACACACCATTTAGCCCGACCTAAACATCACGGCGTATTTTAGTGTACCGATCACGTGATCGGGATAGCCCGGCGTTGTATGAATCGAGCGCACCTCAAGATATTTGTGAATATACTATAAAACTAGTATAGTTGGGAAGAAAAGACATGGTTTTAGAGGTGTTTGCTCTTCAAAACTGAGTTAAAAGCACTTGTCCCTCATCGATGTGGGTTCGAGCCTCACTCGGGGCGTTGAATTCTTCATGTGAGGAAGCCATCCAGCTGGCTTACGGCAGGTTGGTGGTTCTCCCCAGGTGCCCGCTCGTGATGAAATAACGCACGGAGGGGCACCTGGGGTCTTCCTCCACCATTAAAAGCTGGAAAGTCGCCATATGACCTATCATGTGTCGGTGCGACGTTAAATCAAAAAAAAAATAAGAAAAAAAAAGCGGTTATCCCTTACTGCAAGAATACTCATTTCCCGTGCCAATCGCCGTGCGTTTAGACCGATTAAATTATGTAGCAATTGAATTCACTGGCATTTATATAATAGTGCATACAAACAATTTTATAATTATGGTAAAATTAAGATATATGTGTAATAAGAAATTTACGCTCTATGCATTTTATGTCTAAAAAGCATTTAAATATAGATAATCAATTAAGATTTTAGAGATTATTGAATAAACACAAATTTACAGATTTTATTTTGTCGGATTTATGGGAACACCGATAGATTAGACCTTTTGAAGCTGACATGACATTGGCGCTTTAGTTTATCAGTTAAATATCACACTTGAGGGTAGGGCCTTTAAAGCTTCTGTTTATGCTTTCATGATATGGAAGCCCTTGGTTTTCTGTTTAAATTCACTCCTGAAAGAAAGGCCAGTCAAATCTTCTGTTCATCCTTGGATGACATCGCCTCTTTAGTTTATCTGATTTATGTCACACCTGAAGGAAAGGCAGTTTAGAGCCTCTACGTACGCTGAAAAGCATTGTTGCGTTATTTTGTCGGGTTTAGTACTTCACTAGTGGGTTAGGATAAGTTTAAATTCATCCTTACTTTGTCTGGCTATCCGCCTCGCCAATGGATGCTTCTATTCATCCTGATCGCGATTGAATGGCACTGGCACTAATACGTGTTTGGTTAGTTGCCTCATCAATGCAAAATGTCATTTAGAGCTTCTACACTTCTTGGAATGACAGTTGTGCTTCAGTTATTGTCCTATTTTTGTATAAGGCCGTTTAGACCACCTCATACACATCCTGAATACCGGGTGTATTGCCTCATCAGTGCATGCTTCTATTTATCCTGAAATGACATTCGTGCTTTTGTATGCCGTGTTAATTGCCTCACCATAGGGTAATTCCATTAAGATCTTCAAGTAAACATGGAATGCCAGTGGTACTTTAGTGTATCTAGTTAGTTGCCACATCAATTCATGTGGTCATTTGAAACTTTTCTTCATCCTAAAATAACAAGGTAAGGCGCTGTTAAACACCATGTATCATGACGACTTGACATTGGGGCTATATTTTGTCGAAGCAGTTACCACATTGTTGGGTAAGACCATTTCGGACATCGTGGCGTGATAAAGGTTTTGTCGCATTTATTGCTGCACCGATAGGAACGGTCATATGACGACTTTACAGATTTTACAAGGCCTATATGAGCTTCAGTGTATGCAGGGATTAAATTTGGGCTTAGTTTGTCGGGTTAATTGCTTCGCCAGACGGGGAGGCTAATTAGAACCCTAGTCATCCGAGAATGAAACTGGTGCTTCAGCGTGTCAGGTCAATTCCCACATTAGTGCATTAGACCATTTAGAGCTAGTACACGTCCTTGACTGGCATTTGATGTTTTAGTATATTGGGATTATTGGGTTTGTACTGGTACAGAATCCAGGAACACTGGTTATGTTAATTACCGGTAATGAAATCGTGCAGCAGTATTCTGAATATTTGCAAGAGTAGGCGTTTAAACTTCTACTATTAGGAAATGTCACAGTATACTAATGTGTCGTATTCCGACGTGCTTAAGCCTATATTGTTCCTATTTTTGATTAATGATGCATTGTTGCTTATATATAGTACGGATTTAATTAATATAGTCTATGGATTTAGTGGTACTATCCGACTTAACTCAGCCAGTTAGTCAAATGAAAATTTTTATCCTAATCAATAGTAGCGGTTATTTTCCGTTTATAAAGCATCGTTTGATATTTGTTTTTTGGAAGTTGGAATATTGGAGAGTTATGGTAAGAATCCAGACACTGTTAGTATTGCCGCGTATACTGAAATCTGTTGACACGCGTTAACCAAACAATTGTCACCATTAGCTAGTGATATCGGCTTTGTCTTTGTTAATATATAGAAATTGACTTTACTTAAAAGCTTGGAACGGGTAGTTCGGTACCAGGCCGTTAGTAAAAATTTGACTAGGTGATTTATTGGAAATATATTTAAAAAACTTTATGATGATAATTTTTATTTTCTAAAGGTATCTTCCGACATTCTTTACATGCCAGACAGTTAAGTCTTTACAAATGATATGATAATTTGCTAGATTAATTCAAAGCATATTGTAGCATAGATTATACGCAAGAAATCAAAAGTCATGCAACAGCTTACGTATCTAAGCTAACGTTTCATGTGACGTGTAGCTTATTCGTGCAGTTTCATGCCAGGTAACTACTATAACAGTAACTATGTTCTGAGAAAGACGCAGTTAGATTCCCCGAATTATTTATTATCATATTATGTCAAATTTATGGTCTAAAATATGGAATCATGATTCACGAAAGAGATAAATACATGTATCTATTTAGTTAATAATAACTCTATGCCACGTGAGATTTTACGAAATCTTTTATTGCATGAACCGAATAATTTATTAGCCTAGGTTTCTAAGTTTATTGATAAATAAATGAGGTACCGATACAGATGAATTTGTGTAAAATATACAAAATTAATTAACAAACACGTTGTCGCTATAAGATAAAAGAATGCGACACACTTCTGATTTACATTAGAAGATTGATTATTAAGCACGCATCAGGGTTTAGTAGAAATAATTGCTTCAATTTTAGCTTCTTTTCTCTCTTAAAATTGCCCATACTGGTAAGTTCTTATTATGCCAAGACTTTTCCAGATAAATTCGATTGAAATGCCACCAAGCTGTATTTCCGAGCTTCGATATTAAAATAGTAAATAACAATTAGCCTTGCAGGTTCCTCTCACAACGTCAGATTCGATGTTTCAGGTCAAACATTGGAAACAAATACGTCCTGGCATACCGTGGCGGCCCAACTTTGAAGACATGCTATTCTAAGCAATAATTGCCTTGTTAACTCGCTAACGTTACGGTGAACCAGGAACAATAATTTTCCAATTTATATCACCTTTCATTCTGATTTAGCCCGTTTTCCAGAAGCAATCGCACCGAGTGGCAAAGCACTGAACCCGTACCAAGCCTTTAGCATCAAGCTTTCTGTGAAACCAAACACTCCTTGAGAACATAAAGTTCAAAGGTTTCGTAACATTTAGTCCTTACATATGGGTTGTGCACTTAATTCTAGATTAGTTTTACAAGTGGTGTGAGGCATTATTTAGTCCTCTTAAATGAACCATGGTCGCCATACACATGGGTATCTGTATTCCAACACTGTAAGGTCATTTTATAACCTAACACGTTTTTGGCTTCTTGACTTTAGTGTTCTAGCATGACGACATTTATGATCCACTTGTGGCACGTGTTTTTGTAGAAATGGTAAACAGGGACAGGGCGTATAATTAAGTATGCACATAGCGTTTTAAAAGTTCTTTACCAATGGTTATATACCAACTTGTAATTAACATTGCAAAAGTTTCGTATTATTATGTCATTACTTCGGCAATAGGTGTGGTGTACGTCTATGCCCATTAAAACATTTATAGGGTAACATGGGATAATAAATATTTACTGTTATTGTAGTCGTATGAGAACCTGATATGGCGGGTGTATCGCGGCCTATTACGTTGGGTAAAAGTCTTGTCAGAACGAAAAACAGCTGATTTGGTGATGCTAGCCTGACTGCCTGGTTATTAAATGGTTATTTTAAATAAATATTGCAAACATTTTGTTAGTGAATATTTAAGCATCTAAAATAGCACTTTTTCGTTAATTTTTTTCATTAAAATGCAAATATTTCGCAGGTATTAATCTGTACCGTAAAATGTAAATCATTCGAATGTATACTTTATTTTGCAATTATACACGGGATGCATATACTTCTTCAAAAAAATATTTCGCGCTATTTTTGGCATGGATATACATATTTAGCTTCTGTTTGGTATGCATATGGGCGATAAAGAATTGTAGATCCAAAATCTACTTTGGTTTCAGTTGTATGATTGTTAGTAGAGTTATAGCCCTTGCATTTAATAAAGAAATGATTCCAACGAATGCCACAATCATGCGATATGTTAGCAGGTAAAGTGGTATTTTCGTCACAGGCAGTTAACCATAAAATGCTAATGCAAACAGACCTAAAGAACTATATGCACCCTTGTACTCGTGCTTTTGCAGATGCCATGTATTCATTAATATTGAGATTTTTGACTTACATGTACAAAGAGGAGATAAACAGAGAGTTTGGTCCTAGTAGACGGATTTTTAGCAGAAATTTGGCCCTAACACTTACTAGTTTTCATCTTTTCCGTACTTCATTTCGGTCGGATGACTTTTAGCTTTTCTTTTCTGCACATTTTGTCTCGCAGGCAGATGCTGGATGCGCTGGAGTGATAATCTTTATGGTACGTTTTGATCAGAAAGTGGTATGGTTCTTTGTTAGTTACATTTTCATTCTTCCGCAGATTCACTCGTATGTAACGATGATCTACAATGCGTGTTTTGTTCCGTTTAACTTAATATATTGATCTGTTATGTTTTAAGTTATCTTCAGTCTTTTCTTTTTTCTGGGGTGGGGTATGGGGGGAGTTGAACGTCAAACCGACACACTTATAGGTCATATGTCGACTTTCCAGCTTTTGATTGTGTAGAGGAAGACCACAGGTGCACTCCGTGCACTATTTCATTACGGCCAGACACGGGTAGAACCACCGACCTCCCATCCAGCTGACTGTTTCATGAAGTTTTACTTTTATTCTGGAAGACTTTATTGATGTTATGCTCTAAGCACTTTACAGTGCTGGACACTTGTTACTTCTGAGCGCAAAGTTGCTCTTGTGGAGTGTTTGCTTCGAATTCACTGTTATTGCTAGTCGTTTTCACCTTGCTGATGCGGACTCGATTCCTGTTCCAGCCAACATAATCGAAACCATATATATGTACCTGTTTGTATGATCTTAGGTACCGTTATCAATGAAGCATTCTGTTATCATATACCAGCATTGAGTGCAGCTGTTGCTCTGCTTTGTTCAGTCCAACGTGTTGAAGAAAAGCAATAGATTGTAGATGTGTAGGAAAGTTTTTTTTAAAAAGTGAAATCTGCAATAGCTACTGCCATTCTTTTGTAGAATTTCATAATTGACAGTGGTGTGTTATAGTTTCCCATACAAACATAACATACAAATTGGAATCTCAATATACAAACTGTAAAATAGCAGGAATTTAACTTGTTCCAATTTGGTTAAGACAGTTAAAAGGATTTTGTTCACATTTCAAATGTGTTACACAGTTTCTGTTCATAATACGTATAGTTTGCATAATGCAAAATGCTTAACACCAATATAAATGCCACCCTTGTTAATTGCAAAAGCATTTGATTAAATTGCAATAATATTTAACGAACCAGTTTCATATCTTAATAATATTCTGCTGGATGTATATTTCATTTCCATATTAATATTTTGATTTAGAATATATCATCTTGTGAAGAAAACTATTGAATACATGTTTTGCATTCACATTAAAAGGAAATTTAATAAGTTCATTCAACATCATGATTTTCGTATTATCTTATCACTATCAATATTGCAATATCAGAAAGAGAACAGGTGTCTACATTGTTTAATAATAAGAGAGCAATCGCATTCTCAAGTGAAATAATGTGAAACGGTGTCTTTATGATGGTACCATTAAATAGATATATTTTTCAACGTCCCTACATTAACTCTTAAATCAGTATGTATTGTGTTGTCAACATGGTTCTATGTAATATTAAAAACCTCTTTTCTCCTATGCATATATATTTCGCACATTATTAAACTGTTATAACAGTTAAAAGGTTGTTCCAGTGCGTGCGCAGTTTTGCCAGCATACACATTATTTTTCATGTGTGTAATGGCCGGTACGGATTTCCCTAGCTGCGCAGTCGAAACCGCTGATTTCAAAATCACTTGAGCCGTGCCATGAGAAAATCAACATAGTGACATTGTGACCAGCATGGATCCAGACCAGCCTGCGCATTCGCGCAGTCTGGTCAGGATCCATGCTGTTCACTAAAGTTTTCTCTAATTGCAGTAGGCTATAAAAGCGAACAGCATGGATCCTGACCAGGCTGCGCGGATGCGCAGACTGGTCTGGATCCATGCTGGTCGCAAAGCCACTATGTTGGTTTTCCCATGTCGCGGCTCACTTGTTCCTCTCTGTTGTGTTTCGTTGACTTATTTCCTCTGGAGAGGGTGCATACTCTGCATAACCAAAGCTGGACCCGGCAATTCAATTCTCAATACATGTAATTGTTTCTTCCGCTGAAGTAATAGTAAGAATGCGGATGTTGTTTCATAAGGGGTTTTGTTATTTTGTTGACTTATACCAGAGTTTGATTTAGGAAAATTGATTTATAGAACCATCAGGATGTGGTTGCTGTCGCACGAAAGGTCCAAACTGAAACGTTTGGTAGAAGAAGTGGCGGACACGCATCTATTCCAGTCATTTATTTAACAAAATCACCCGATGGGAAAACATTTTGAGCTTTATATACGGTTTCACTTTGTAAATTATTTGTAAAATGTGAATTAATATGGTTAGCCGTAAACCTGTGGAGACGCTTTATTGCATTTTAGTGGGAGAGTTCATGGTGATTTTTGTTTAAATTTTAGAAAAAGTGCTTACTCTACTCAGTGCTCAGGTTCATATGAAAGCTTGGAATGTCCACAGCTGGTAAAGATCACATACTAATTTGGTAAATTAGTTTGTGCCCGTAGCATAACTTAAATACTATTCAAGGTATCGACTTGAACGTTGGAAAAAAGTAGGTGATGCAAGCTAACAACCTCTCCCTTAGATATTTTGCACTGATGTAAAATTTTCTATGCGATATTATATATTTCTCATTATATTTCCCATTATATGTTTACCTACATTTGAAAACCATGTTATAACTGTCTTGAACGTCCTCATAGTGGGTCTGTAACTCCAGTTTAAAACTAAGGGCGTTTATTGTCCCACTTAGAAACTCATAACGTTATAAGCAGTTAATAACTCGTAATACCGAGTCAGAAAGATACTGATGCGACCGCTTAGGCTTCCATATGTTCATCTCATTTAGTATTAAAACTTATTATATTTTCCGGTATTGATTTATACTTATCCGTTTTAGTTTGGTGTTTGACTTGAAAATTGCAATATAGTCAGATCTTGGATTGTACAGAGTATGTTCTCTTAGGTTTGTTCAGTCTGATTTCTGTCCGAAACCTTCAAGGCAATAATTTAAACTTCATTGAAAATTTAGCGCGTTAAATGGCAACGAAGATAGCATAGGACCATAACCATGTCTTGAAAAATTACAAAATTATTTCCACATGTATTTTTTCACATTTTTAAGAATTTGACTTAAGTACCATGATACAGTGTTAGAACTGGTTAACCCTTCAGCGACGTGGTTAGAGTGTCCGCCTACGGATCACGAGGTCCGAGGTTCGAGTCCCAGTTGGGACCTTGGTATTTTGTCTCTCAGTGTTTACTTTAATGGCGAAAGGTAAAGGGGGAGAAGTGTAGTGGGCCACTTCCAACAACCTTGCTGTTGGGTTAACCCTTAAGCGACGTTGTTAAATTGTCCGCCTATGGATCACGAGGTCCGGGGTTCGAGCCCCAATTTTCTCTCCCAGGGTATACTTTATTTTTCGATGGGATGGTAATAGCTATATTTTATTTTGTACTTATTTTTAACGAGACTATTTGCCTAAAGAGGAGACATAGCTCTGATTCAATGTTGGACCAATCACACAGCTAAGCAGTGTGGTGACGAAATTCGTGCGAGTTTACCTTGTTGCGCATTTTTTAGTTCCAGACAAGTCGTGTGACTTCTTTTTCTTAAAGAATGTGGCTATTGTTGTTTCTAAATAGCTGTGGCCAGGGGTTGAAACCCAGGGACTCATGCAATTAAGAAAGACCCCGACAACTTGCCCTCATTCACACCATGACATCCGTAATCGGAAAATTATATTTATGCTTATACTTCTATTTTGTACAAAAATGTATACTTGTAAAGTTTAAGAACATTTAAGATTATGATATTATATTTGATATTCAATGGTGCGCTTACAAAAATGCAAGGCGATATCATTGATGTATAGAAACCCATTTACCAACAGCGGCGAGGTTTTCATCTTTAAATATTATGGGAAGTTTGTGCGGTAAATGGGCTATAAAAGTTTATCCTACCGGGCTATCATAGCCGAAGGGTTTTTATTGTAATCTCGTCATTCTACGTTCATCATTTTTAAAGTGATCTTTACACTGTTTTCCGAAGCCCGAGCTTTATGCAACGATGCCTACTTTGATTAATATGGAAGATGAGTTTATTGATAACATTAGAACATCACCAAAATGGTGTTTAGACTGTGCTCTACTTCACTGCAAGAAATGAATGACGCAAACGCATCTAAAGTAAGAAAATCTGTGACTGGGATGCATGTTTTCTGGATGTGTGAAACATCATGGAGAGCATATACTAGTGTCACTGTGTACATTACGTCTCTGAAAATACATAACGTTAACACATCTGTTGTATTTTGCAACTAAATGAATTAGAAATGGAAAATCTGGGTTCCTAGACCAAAAGCGATTTGATCTTAATGCATTATATTTGTTTCTAGATTTAAAGAAACTAATACGTAAAGGTGTTTTGTTGTAATCAAAGAGCATTAGAGCCATATGAGTTTATTTCAATAAAAAGGTAACCATAGGCAGAAATTATAACAATATTTTATGCTAAAGGTCGCCATTTTATCAACTTTGAATCCCCCTTCCTTATGACTATATTATCCATTAAAGAGAAAGTTATACTTTTACCTAAAACTCTCAAGTGCTTTTTTCAAGTAATAACAGTCGGCTATAGCGAAACAAGACTATTAATATGATTTCTTTTTCAAACCAAATTCGTCAGGTATCATCAATAAAACGCCCCGTTGTCTTAGTTTTACAAGATAAAACTTTATTTCCTTGTCATTTCGGAATTTCAACATGTTAGTAGAAAAAAATAATTGACTGCAAAATTGCTTAGCGAGTCAAATGTACATCTTATAAAACTAATAACTATATGACTGAAATCACCGAACAGATTCTCAGATAGATGCACTCTAATGTTCACCTTCTCAATGTAACAATTTTGTCAAAGCATGCATTGTCACTTCATATAGTTTTTTAGGCTGGCACGGCTCGTAATTCTAACTGTAACAGTAAGGTGATGACAGTGTTATCTTAAGGTTGATAATATTTTGCCTAGAAATGTGTTGACAAACAAATTGCATAATTGACAAAGAGTGTTATACAATATCTTCTTATATCCATTTACTTACTTTTGGTTTTAACACTAAGGTTATATGAAAGTGTCATGGAACCATTTGGAAACAAACAATATAAAATCAATACTATCTCCTTTCTACAGAGTATCAGAGTAAATTGAATCTTTTAGAGGAACAATTATGCTACAGCACGGCGTTTTAACAAACTTCATTTGATTACGAAGGTTCTTTCATTATGCCCGATGATCTGCCCGAAAACTACAGGCGGTGCGCTTATAAGGGTGGTAGGAAGTTTATTCTTGGGAAGGGCTTTCTGTAACTTTCATTTCTTTTAGTGTTGTACGCACTAAATTTTTGATAATGTGTTAGAATTACTTGTCTTATTGTTTTACAGTTTTTAATATAACAAGATGATATGTGCTCTTGAATCATTTATTGCCGGTTAAAGGAACTGTACTGAATCATCAAAAGGACAAATGAAAGTTTACAGTTGTTTAAATTATTCAGACAATAGTACATTGTGTGTGTTAAAAAGACATAACCGGTTCAAAGTTAATCCGACTAATAAAACTTGAAAATTTGTTTGGCATGATCAAGTTCTGTTTATCTATTTGGTATTTTAGTATGTTTGATCTTGCTACAGTACTGTCTGCACATTCGATTGTGTAAAGAGGCTTTCAGTACGTGTAAACATACATGTAAACATAATATAAGCCCACTTCCCTCAAACAACCAATAAAACATTTGCAAAATGTGACGTGATTGCCCAATGTCCTTTAAGATAAACTGCGAAGGCAGGTATTCGGTTTCTTATTTATTTAATTAAATCAACAACATAAAGTAAAAAATTACAAGACAATAAAACTTTGTAAAAACATTATATATTTGTACAAATCAAAGAATAAAACAAGCAATAACAATAAACCATTTGAAACATATTTGTGACAGTATAATCACACTTTTCTTTAATCTTTTATTTTTATAATATATATAGCAGATGATGACAATAATGATGATGATAATGATAGTAATTGTAAAAAAAATCATAATAAATAATACAAAATAAATTAATGAATATATTAATTAAAAAAATGAATATGAAAACTATGTTATCAAAGGAGTTACTGGATATTATTATTTTAAAATGAAATGACGATTAAAGTAATAATTTATTGATATTAAAAGTGTTCTAAATAGAATATGAAGTTAAAAAATTTATGATATTTCAACATTTAATAAAGTTTTTGTTTTAATTTTCCTCACAGCTGCCTCTTATTTTTTAAAAATTTATTGACAGTTTATAAGACAAAGATTATTTTCAAACAATTATTACAGTTAATAATAAATAGTTCAATTACTGAAATGCTGAATTTTAAACATTTATAAATAACAAATAATATAACAAACAGTTAAAAGCGTTCGTTCCTGCTTCACACATGTCTTTATTTTGTAAAAAAACAAACAATTTCAAACAATTTACATTTTAATAATATCCGATAACAGTGAATCAAGACAACACTTTCATTCATGGCATTAAAAAAATAGATCTAGTAATCAAAATATTTAATTTATTTTACATGTTTAATTAAAATATGAAAATGCCCAAGAAAAGAAACAAAAGTACAAAAACATCAAACATTCAAGTACATGTTTTGGCTACATAAAGTGAGGATAAAGCTTTAATAAGAATAGCTACATTCCAAGAATGCAACGAACCCAACAGCAGTTTCATCACGGACGTATAAATGAATGAAATTTGAAAAAAAAAACGAAAGAAAAAAACTTTTTATGTAATGCGAATGGTAGTTACAATATCAACATTATGATAATAGCCATTTTCACGCCTGCGTCTGGTACAATGTAAATATGTCATCGGCTCAATGTACCGCGTAAAACACATTTATCATTCTGCATAAGCCTTGTTGAGAAGCTACACCGAAAATAAATGGCCGACCTCACGCGTAATAATATCATGGGCAACTTTGCAATTTCTACAATACGCTAAAGCATATAAATTGGTAGTCAATTTGAATGATATTGTTTGATTAAGATATGTAAATAACGTTTTAGTAAAACACCCATAATGAATAGTAAAATTAACTCTCAACACCTATGGTCGCATTTTGTTTACATAAAATGTGTAATGTCAACTAATCAGAAACAAAAGAACGTTTACGGGTGATATTAATTTGTTTTTGGCCAGTTAGAAACATGAAAATAGGCCATAAATAAACAACACATCTGTATCAAAGAAAAACTAGCAGCTTATAGTCATCAATCATCATTTAAAACTCATTCGTGTTGAATGGATCTGGAAGGGAAATATTTCTGTTTACTATTTCCGACAAAGAAATATTTTTTCGCTGCAATTTGAATTTTTATGGTGGTATGATATGACACAGTATATGTTTTCATTTTTAGAAAATCACGTTTAATACTAATATAAAAATTTAAAATAATTATTTTTATCTGTAAATTGAAAAAAAAAGTGTTTTAATAATTAAAATATTTTTGTAACAATTTCTTTGAATATCACAATGTTTTCATATGTTAATGCTCTGAAATATATTTATAAATGTTTAAAAATTCAGACAAAACTGTCTAAAATTATATAGTCTCAGAAACTTAATAAAACATATTTTGTTCCATAAGAAATGTGAATAATTAATTGTATAATAAAATATGCAGCAATAATTACTTTAACAGTGATAGAATTATTATATTTCTGTGTTTATAAAATATTCACTGTATTATAATTTACAAGGAGTAATTTGTACATATAAAATTCAGAAAACCACTTTATTTCATGATATTATAATGTGATATATAAATTTAATTTTAATTTTGCCAAAATTTTAATGTTTTATTTTGATGAAATAAAAATATTGAAGAGCGCGTCCAAAATAGAGTGAATTAATATCCTGAATATCAAGCATCAAACGCTGCTAAATGAGTGTTGAATACGTATGATATGAAACAGGAAAACAAAACATTTTAGCCACAGAAATACAAAAATACACACCAATAAACGAATGAGCATTTAGCAGCAACATTATATAACTTTATAAACAAATATAGCAAAACAGTACTCTTGTGTCTGAATGCAATATCATTATCACTACTGAAAAAATCTTAATTTAATTATTTATCATTACCAGACTGATAAAAGAAATAAACTTTCACAGGAGAAAATAAAATACATCGAGATAAAGTTTTCATCAACTGATACGTGAATTTATGCGATGACTCTTCACATTGTCCCTAATAAATAATATGAGATAGAAAAATTACGACCATTATCAATCATGCAAGTGGATATTTTCTCTCCAAACATCACAGTACCAAGCAGGAAAAAATATTAAACTATAACATCAAATTAAACATTAAAAACGTCCGGTCTTTATTACCTCTGCGGAACCGATAGAAATCCGTTTACAGAACATTCTGCTGAACATTTCTTACCGTCCAAAAGATTTCTAACATCCAAACACATTTAAATAAATATTTTCAAACATTCTGTTTCGTTTTTTAAAAACACAACGTTGACATAGAATATGCAAAAGTGATAGGATATCCTGATAACGAAATATAAAACATCGCCGGTGGTAGGCCATAACTGAATGAATAAACACAGCGTAACACAAAATAAAACCCGAACTTATTTCTTACACTTCTGAATACATATTTTTACTTAAACAATATTTTCTCCAAATTATATTCCTCTGAACAAAACCTGCTACATTTTATCCAAAATCCCCCAGACTACTAGTGCAGGTGCCGCGTTCCCAAAACTCTTATATCTACTGGCAAGGGAATTTTATGGCCCCACAAATATTTGTGTGGATGACCTCGGTAAAAAAGGACATAAAATGTCTCTACCGTCTAATAATTATAGAAATATTACCTTGCTTGCTTTTAACTCTTGTTTTATTGAAACAACGAGCGAAATAAAATACAGTTTTCTATGGCCATAAAATTACCACCCTCGGGAAGTCAATTGACCGAAAATCGCCGAAATTTAATACAAAACAAGATTCAGTTCATACGCTTTGCTGCTTTTGAAATAAAAATGTTGATAATCATTGTTTAGAAAACTCCTGATATTGGCAATATATTTCAAAAACACGAAACCTTACTGAATATGAGAAAACACCGACTATGTTTTATGTCAGAGCGGGTCATTTATATGATATGAACGCATGACTGTCTTGAATCAAACCTGACGTCCTATACCATTGTTTATGATTTGAATATGATAATAACTTTGTCAGAAAGGGAATAATTACTGTGATTAAAATCAAATTATGGAAATAATGCTGTCTCCGAATTTTATTAAACTTTAGAATCGAAACTGACGTGAAAAGGTTTAATCAAAGTGTTTTCATTGATTTTTATTATCTGAAATGGGTTGATATGTTTCAAACTCTGCCTAAGCTGCGTTTTGCAAGGTATGGAAGATTGTTTTATTGCGAGTGTACAAAATTATCATGACACATGCACTCATTTGTTTTAACGTGATTTTATAGCTATATGTTACATTATTTAAAATTGTCAATGCATTATCACCTCATAAAGCAATTGTAATCAGAACTTTTGAATTTAATTATAATGACTTCAATCCATTTTCTATCTGCGGTATGACGTTGGGCAAATGTGCTAAATGTAGTTTAAGAATGTGAACACATTTTACTTCAAAACAGGAACAGATGGGGCGTTATGTACCATGTTGCTGATATGATAAATAATATGCATGCGAAAGCAAAATCAGAAATAGAGATGCTGTAAAATTAAGTTTTGATCTTTCAAAAAACTAGGAAGATATTCTTAAGAATCAATTAAGGCATAACACTAACCCCGGCTGTATTGCTTGATGTAAAAAAAATAAGATTGAAAATAGACAATACCATGGTTAGGTAAGAGAGTATCTAAATTCAATCAATAGTATAAAACAGTGACTCACTGCCTTATTATCAATCCCAGTACAAGATAATACAATCTGAAAGTTAGATTCAAATTCAGCTCCCCTAAGTAACCGAGACTTAACAGAGATTTCGGCATACTATGTAATTAGCAAACAATTTATGAGCACGTTCCAATAGGAAATTATAGGTTAAAGAATAGGTGATTTTCAAAACAAAACGATCAGATAATAGGTGCCCGTTTATCAGTTTGCTTTGCAATTTCGAAATGTCTCAAATACAGGACTGAGAAAGGGTTATGCTGTACCAATATTATACAACTAACAAAATTGGCCCATGAAGTATACACTTATTGAATGGCTTGCTGGTCAGTAATCAAAAGAATTGCCGGAATTGACAGGCACGCCATTAAAAAAGTCATCAGAAGAAATCATTGTTTTATCAAGCTTTGACTTTTAGCCCTGTAAAATTTAATGTTGAATATACATTTATTCACAAACATGATCTATGGAGTGGTATTTCAATAAGAAATAACTAATAATTTTAATCAGTTAATAATATTGAGTGTTACTGGTACTAAACAGAAATATGTAATTCCCAAGAACTCAGAAGAAATACTTGAAATATATTCTTCTTTAACAAGCATTTATAATGGAATATAATCACAGTAACTAAATTGGATACATATTGAATGAAAAATTAATATTAGATCAAGCAACTAATTGGTCAAAAATTCTTGATGATATTTTTTTTATTATATCCTTCAAATAAAGTAGGACATTCCCACTTGTGGGTTTGTGGGTCTGTATGTGTCCTAACAGTTTTATATATTTTGAAATTTTTAGCATGCTCAAATGTTTGATAAAATATTATGAATTATTTACATATAAAACATTATCTTAAGCATTAGCATTAGAGAAGATAGGTTGATTAGTTGATTTTGTAAAAACTAACAAATAACAAAGATCAAAATCAAAAAGGAAAATGTGTATGCAAAATACACAACAGCAATGCAGTTTTCTATTAAATTTATATATTGAATATTCACATTTTTAAATGATATTTCATAATAGGAGAATGTCCACAGTGAAAGCACAGAATTTTATCATGACACTGATGTTTGATTGCTATCTTAATCATTTACAAATCTATATAATGCTTGAAACAAGGAAAAGGTACATGTAAGTTATAATCAAATAAATATATATTGTAGTTTCACAGGAACATAAGCAATTTAAACCAGCTGGATTGGACCACGGGAACCATTGAATTAAACAGCATAGACTTGTGACATAGGACTTGGTGGTTATTATTTCATTTTATTTTGTTTAATCAGTCCAGACAAAGTTGTAAATCTTAGACATATATTAGGTTGGAAGACTTTCCGTGATATGTCACATTTGTCAATATATTGAAAACACAGAAAGTGACCCGAGACGGCGCATGACTAACCCTCGTTAACTTTACATTTACACATTTGAAAATGTCTTTAGCACGCACAATATTTGGCTAATTCACCTGAAAACTAAGGTGTTCTTAAAGCCATAAACACTTCATTATTCCAAGCGTTTACTAAATACAGGTCAAAGGGAAAATATCAATGATTAAACAGAAAATGACATATATCTTTAGTACAAATTTTCTCCCTGTCAAATTTATGCAATGGAGGAAGTAATCATATACGTAGCTTACAACTGATAAACATTAATTCCAAGTAATAAACGTAAAGATCCTAGCACATAAGCCCAGACTATATTCTTATGTATACAGTTTGAAAAATTGGTAAATAATTAGTTCGATGTCAGATAAACGCTTTGAAGTGTCGATTTATAGCCGGTGTAGTTGGCCTTCTATTTGATCGCCTTCAATCCGAATAACAGCCATTTAGCTTCAAAGCAAAAATGATCCAAAGCAGTATTGCTAAATTAAAAATATTTGTAATCATTTGTATATATTATCACCGTATACGCTACACAGAACTTGTAGCTTTTTAGTGTATCTACGCAACAGTGAAATAGGAGGGAGTATTTTCTCTAGCGTAGGAATCGATCCAGTGTGTTCAAGCGTCGCGGGGTCACAGGAGGTCAAACTTCTCGTAACTCTGATTGGATGTAGGGAAAATGTGCACATTTATCTTCAGCACTGACTGCAGGTCTTTCAGCAAACTCAATGATTTTCTACTCTAATATTTTTTCACTATAGATAGATGGTTTCACTATCCATTAACAGTAGTGAGAGGGATAAGAATAACTTAGTTGCGCAAGATATGAGTTCTTATTTACCTATAAGGCATAGTAGTGCACCTCGACCAGAGCACGATATTCATGCAGCTGCGGAAAATACAGGGTACATGGATCATTTTTTAAACATCCCCGACATATGTCCGACGGGAGCGGACTACCGGTCATCGCGATACTACATGAACTCATATCAAGCCGAGCAATGTCGGATGGAAGCGCTCCAACAAAGAAATCATGACATAAGAATGGGACTACAGGGTAGACCTTCGTTCTACCCGAATATGAGCATGGCATCAAATTTGACAAATCTACGATTCAGAGACAATATGGATGGACTTCCAATGAATAACAACAAAAACGAACCCATGAGCCCGGGATGTGCACCAGGGCTTCCCACAGGTGATACAGACGGACCACCTCCTTCGTTTTATCCGTGGATGTCTATAGTTGGTGAGAGTTTGTTTATTTTGTTCACATCCATTAAATGTGTGTAAATTATAAAATGATGTATAAAGTTTTTTAGAATTGATATAAATCTCATCCACGATGCAACAATCGTTATTACAAATAGTGTTGACTAACGCTATTTATATCATCTTCAGTTACATATCCGCATTAAAACATTTCAGAATACACATTTCAATATGCATGGTTAACTTCCATCTTTTTTTTACATATTTATTTCATGTGTGTAGAAATTTAGTAAACAAGTCTTGATGTCTGATTATAAATTAATGATTTTAAACGAGTTTTCATTTTAATTTTAAATGAGACTTGTTAGCTATACAATACAACGAATCAAATAATTTACTGTGTAGTATCGTACAAGTCTATTTTAAACCAACATTTATTGTGTTTTGACAGATAGTATTTACACAAAAGGTGTTCGTTTTATATCTGTAACATGATGTTTAAACAGCGTTAAATGATTACCTGTAATATATATGCTTAACTAAATTTGTGTTGCATGATCTAAGATTTTTTTTTCTGTATGTAGAAGTAAAATAAAAACGAAATTAATTAAAACAAATATATACAATATGAACAGACATATTTACAAAAGAATAATATTATTGTTTTATAATAACTAGAGCAAATTATAAAAGCTAAAAATGTTCATAAGCGTTAAATATACGTAATTTACTACAGTGATTCTTACATTCTGGTTTGATTCAGTATGTAGAAGACTATCAGTATTAAATAAACTTCGTTTGAAACTGAATATTTTGAAAATGTCAAATTAGAAATATTGAAACCGTGTTCATTTTCAAAGACTGAAGATGCTTCTCAATTTGTTTGAAGTAGAACATAAATTGAAAACGATCAAAAGAATTTTTTGTGCGCGAGTTTATTAATTAAGTTTCTTCTAGAAACATGGCATTCAGCTGGAGAAATAGGCCGTAATTACAGATCTGTAGAGGAGATTTCTCATTCATACGTAATATAATTATTTGTCATTTCGAAGCCTTAACGTATCTCTGTAATATGATTGGCATGTAATTGGTAATAAGACAATGCCAAACGATCATCTGACTTAATTGTGAAAATGCATTTTATATTTTGCGAGGAAAATATGACATTTTTATTTTCTGATGAGTGTAGTAAAAATAACATAATTATTTCACAATGAATTCTTTCATGAATACATATCTCGATGATGTCAGAGAAATAACACACAGACAAACCATGAGAAAAATCACATGCAAAAATGATTATGCTCCACCAAAATACTGAAATGGAATACTGCTGAAATTAATACACACTTGTAAATAATACACCAATTATCTGATTAACATTACAAAAACGATATAGCCTGACTACTGAATTTTATGAGACTATCTTAAATATGTGTACAAGTAAAACAATATCACGTTCTTTCCTCCCGTCTGGGTAAAATATGTATCAGGCAAAAATATCAACTTCTCCCCTCATCCGAAAGGAAACAGTATCGCGTTTTTCCCTTGTTTTAGGGATAATACTAGACAAAAACATCACGCGCCTCCCATCTAGACAAAAATAACACTGGTCATATACAGAAGGTTTATTAACACTTTCTAACCGGTATAAATGTAGTTTCATTACGGTTTTATGGCTTAATAACCGTCTGGGTGAACATTTAATGCCATTTTAAGCAGTTTTACTTTGAAAATACCATTAAAATTTCCACACCAATTACTTCTCCTTATAATTTGCAGAGTTTGTGTATTGTTCCTGGGAGCTTGATCAATAATCCGATAAGATGACTTAAAGTTTCTTCCCCATTTAACTATGTGTCATTGTTAAAATGTTCTATCTATCTTAAATGTTTAATATAGTCAACTTGTCAACACTATTTCTTCCGAGACCTTTATGGATGATAATGCATTATGACATAAGATTATAACCTTCTGTAACTATTATTTCACAGGTCTTACAGTCGACATAAACAGTAGCTTATGATAAGCTTAATCTCAATTTATTAAGAATACTTTTTACTTCTATTTTACCCGAGTTATGCATGGAAATATCATTTAAATAGCAAAATATCAAAAATCAACAAAAGCATTGAAAACAGGAATTATAAAATGAGATAACCTTATGTCAAACGTCCTTTTATGACACATAAAAATACTATCAATTCAACGCAAAATGCATGAAAAAAAATCATTCTATTAATATCATACTTAGAAAATGTGTTCTGCGGACTTTACCCGTTGGGAATGCGCATGGCAGTAATGCTATAAATGGATGCAATGTGGCAAAAGACCGTTTAACAGAGTCGTTAAAACATCCGACTTCGGTGTGTTTTGGGGTATATTGATATCATTAAAAACCCATACTTTTTAAAGAGCTTTGGCAAAACTGTTTAAAAATTTATGTTAAAGTGCTACACTTTGATGATATTTCTGTCTCTAATCATACAATTGATACCCTAAGGGATTGGGATAATAACACACTCCCTGATGAATTAAATGTTTCAAAAAAGTATTGATATTCTTTGAAAGAGAAATGTTTCATTTTCAAACTTCCAGTCATATTAGAATATATATATATATGTTTTTAAGTAGAATCTTGGATTTGCGTCATATTGACAATTAAGTGTAGACAAAATTTGAGTTGACTAGTTAACACTTTAGTTACAAAGCGTTTTTGGAAAAAAAAATTTCATATAGTTATATTTTTTAAAACATTAAATTATATATCAAACATTCTGTTCATGTACATGATTTGCACTGTGGATTTTCTATGTTTTGATAAAATATATATAATCATTATGATGAGCATAACACAGTTAAAAAAAAAAAAAAAAGAGATCCTAGACATTACTGACACTTCAAACTTCAAATGTTCATCCTTCTAGCCTAAATATTATAAGGTCACATGACTGGAATGCTTTTGTTTGTTCATTTGCTTCAGTCAAAGGTAAAAAAGACAGGAAAGTCATCAGTGACCTTTCTGTTTGTCATAGGCGTACTAAATTTCGGCATAAACAGTTGTTTTTCTATGTACTCTCTCTCTCTCTGTCTCTCTCTGTCTGTCAGTCTGTCTGTCTTGACTACTTACATTAAAGATAACTCAGTAAATGAAATACAAGTTTTGCTAAAAAGGAAAGATAAATTATTTTTTGAACAATCTATTTTTTTTTAAGTCTGTCGCTTATTAAATCTTTCTGTTTGCGTTCTTCATCATCACAGTTACAAGTTAGGTCCAGTTTTTTCCGGAAACAGTCCAAGAATTTAGTCTTGCGAACACCCACGATTATGAAATTGAGTGAACCAAATATTTCCGACGACCAAGAACCAAATAACTTATACCCATCATTTCCCAAAATATGTTACAATTGTCTCTATAAAACAGAACTTACTTTTCTAAGCGAAATGAAATAACTTAACATTAATTTTTCAGTTTCATATTTCAAAAAAACTATCAAAACATATATACTTCACATTCTTACTTGTACAAAAAGAATAATTCTGGAAGTGTCATCCTAATTCACTTTGGGAACAAATTAACGTTTAAGAGGGAGTATTTTTTTTACTCTATCTAATCACATCACTAGATACTTTACTATCTTTGATTTTTTTTTATATTTAAGAAACATATATATTTAAACTCGGGTATTTTTATATGTATCACTATGTGTTGAAATATTGTCATTTCAAATTTTGAAAATTTGAAAGTTTCAAATATGGTCTATTGAGCTAACCCATATTATATCAATTTAACATATATTATTTCAATTTTCTCTTGATTTTATCCCAACGAAGGTAGTTGTTATCATTTTGGATACGCATCATTTGATTTTGGCAACAACAGAAATCATTTTATAAATGTCTTAAAACCATCAATTTGTGCATTTGTGCTCATGCATTTATGAAAATTAAAGTTAAATTTCAGGTAATTAACGCCTATCATTCCCACACATCATATATAAATTGAATGCACACTTTTCTTTTCGTTGCCGAATTATCATTTCTTTGCCTTTTCTGCAGTAACTGTGTCTAGAAATACCTTTGTTTTCACCTTTAACATATATAGTTTAAAATATAATGGCATTTTTCGCGTTTCAATGGACGAAAAAGAAATAATATCATTTTCGAGCCGTCGCTTAATTAGATTTCAGTTACTTATGATGTAAGCATTTCGTCATTGTCTAAATGGTCCCTCCTAATATGGAATGATTGCGTATAATAATACGAATAATTTGCTTGTTCTTATTTTATGTTTGGTATTGATTTAAGAGGGATATTCAAAATTTAAGAAAACACACACTTCGAAACTGAGTAACTATTCGCACATAATTTGCTGACAGCTGATGTAGACATACCAGTAGCTGACAGTTACTGCTGACAGCAGGTCAAAGTGGCATAATTTTCAAATTAACAAAGACATTTAATTGTCACCGTAGGTTGTTTACACTACTTTATTTTTAAAACAGTTACACCTAATGTGACAGTATTTTTTCAATTTCTCAAGATTAAGCCCGTAGTCGACATGCTTCAACCTGACTTCACTCTGTGAAATATACTAAGACGAGTAGTAAAATGTATATGTATATATTGTAATTGGGAAACATCCTAGTATTTATTGCTTCCAACTTTCGAGTTTACATATAATTGTTTTTAATACGTATGTATAATGTTTTCTGTATTGGTTTGTGTGGAAAAAATGCTCTTTTCATAATTTTGAGTTATTTTTCCTGGAATAATAGCGCAAACTGATAAAAATAAATGTATCTTTTCCATTGGATGGCTGTATTTAGAATGAACGTCATCATTTATTTTCTTTTATATTTATTCATATATGTTAAAGATTATTAAGTAGTTAATTTAAGAAACGTATTATCGATCAGAGAATAGATGCAAGCGCTTTCCGTTTGTTTTTAGTCTAAATTATTCATTCTTAAAGCCTTTCTTGGCGTTTTCTTAAGTTGAAAAAGGTGTATCTAATGTGTTATTGTATCATTATACAAACTATCCGGCTAACAAAACAGCAGTTTTAGATGGTGTGTATTAACATAATACCAGTAAAGATACACGCTGGAAAGCAACTACGTTATTTATGAGACAGCCCTGTCGGCAAAGGATATTCTATGTGTGTACGAAATTAACATCTGGAATACAGAACGAAACACACATGCAGTTTTAACTAAGCACATGCGTTGCCTTCATTACATATTGCAAAATTCGTAACGTGAGAATGTGGTATGCGAAAGGCCAACACCAGTTTCTCATCTTAAGATAGAAATAACGAATATAATCTACAAAGAAAACGAAACAAAAAGAGAAAAAGAATTTCGTTTTTTACTGATATTTTGTTATAAAAGAAGCATTAAAGGGAGATAATACAATATCAGTTTCATCTCGGGTCGTAAAGGTTACACATGTCTTATTTTAGATTAAGTAAGAATGACTATATTAGGTCAAATACGGAGTAAAACACTTAAAGTAGGTCCTGCAGAGTTGTTTACCTCCAGGTGTTATTTTTGACTTCCTGGCAACGCAAAATATTCATAAGACATATAAACCACAGAATATTGTTTGAATAAATAAAAGATGAATTTCATTACATAGTAGAAATGGATACATTTTTACTCGTTAGCAAATCTCTGCAGACTGATAAATTCACTTTTCTGTTTTGTTTATTTTTCATAATTAGTGTGGATAACAGTCCAGATACAATTGAGACTGTGATAAAGAAACTGTATATTTGAACGTATTTAATGCTTATTCCTGAAAGGGTGATATTAGTTCAATGTCAAAAAGCGGATGACGTAAAAAGCGATCAACTTTATACTCACATTGAAAGTCGTAATTTTAACATTTTCGTAGTATTTTTCGCGGAAACTTAACACACTTTTTCTCAAGTGACTTATTGCTGTAAGTCTTCTCATTCATATTTCTCTTTCAGTTACCAATAATGATTGTCTTTTAATGCTCTCTGGTTATTCGACGTGGGAGATAGGTACACATTAATATTTAGATTGTTAATTGCAACACGACATATCGCTCTAGTAAAGCGAATAAAGAATGCACTTAAAGACACACTATTTTCATACATAATTTTATTTTCAAACTTTGTTAACTTTGTATTTTTACAATACGCAGGATGTAGTAACTACCACCATAACGAGAACTTAAGCACACCAAAACAATTTCGATATGGAGAAATTGCATATGACTTAAGGACTGAACAAAATACTTAACTTTTGATATATTACATGTTGTTAAATGTCTAAGTGCAAAAAAGTAACCTGTGATATCAGTTGGCACTGTTGCTTTTAACGCTGTTCTTTTTTTTCTAATTACATACAACAGGTTACTCATTAGTTTAAATGCAAACATCCAGATCTTATTAATTCAAATGACCCCCCGACAAACCAATCTGAATTAAATAACAGCCCTTTCAAGATTTATTAACACCGGTATTGCGAACGGTTACAAATTAATTAACCTCACAATCGCTGGACAAAGCGTTCGCATAAAGCTATTTGCCATAATGGTCAAGTGTGAAATGGTAATATTATTCGACGAGCTACAATTTCTATGCCAAATCAAGACTGACCAAGCAACGGTTGCCCATAAGTCAAGTTGAGACAGACACAATCGGCCATTAAAAGGTTCCGATAGCCCATATCAATCACTGGTCAAGTGTATTCGTTAGTAATTGTAAACGGCCCATAAAGAGTAATGGCGATATATACTTTCATCGTATGGATTTTCCATTAACACTTTGTTTTCATGGTACTTTAGCGGAAACACTCTTCCGGTTTTTCTAACCTCTATTAACTCAAGAATTGTGTAAGACATGTCTAAACCTAGATGCATCGTGATGTATTCTTGCATATCGATTACAAAATATTGACGACCCAAGAAACTACGACTTCCAATTTGGTTTCCATGTAACGCTCTGTGAAATTACTGAAATGGAACCCAGGGTGAATCGTTACGTTATTGAATTGTTTGAAAAGCTTTCTCGCAACCATGATGGCTCGTAAAAGATAGCAGTTATTTATGGGTTAAGAAGTTAATTGGAATTTGTATCAATTTTAGATACAGTTTCTCAGAAAATTTGGTCCATTGTTATTTCTGGTGATCCTTATATAAATCATTGCGATCGGTTTATATTAAAAGCGCTCGCCCTTTGTTTCCAGAAGGGTCATTGAAACTGTGGTCACTTGTTTTGCAATTCTATGTTTCAGAATTGTCAGATATATGGTCTTCCCTTCTTGCCTTCAATCCATATTCAGTTAAAAAAGCGAATCTCTTCTTGTTAAAACGATCACTGTAACCATCAGCTATTGATGCAAAACCTGTGAGTTATTGTACTATCATATTTCAAAATCGGTAAAGTTAATCATTTATTGACGCCTTTTGCTGCAATAAAACGTAAAACGACATTGATAAATTTATATGTTTTAAGTGAAATTTCACGTTAAGTTGCTACGGTAATGTAGACAGAAATAGGAATGCTATAAAATCTAAAAGCTAATGAGTTATCTGCAATAACTTATGCAAAAAGTTTTAACAGCACTTATCCTCATAAAATATATTGGTAATGTATACGAAACAAAACATGGAGAGAAGTCGATCGGGTACAAAACTGCTTTGCTTTAAACAAATTGGGGGAAAAAAACCTTTGGTTTTGATGTCGATAAAACAATTTTACAAAAGATTTTTGTAACAAAAGCTGTTCTCAGACCTTTGGGGACTTCGATTTTCAAAGAATCTTTATAACAATTTAAGCGATGCCGACTACTGCAGAGTTATAATTTTAATTTTATTTGAGGCTAACGTATGAGAGTGTTGCGTCCATGTATTAAATAAATAGATGTTTTAAATGTAATTCTAGAGCTCTTTCAAAGTCTACAATTGTATGAATACTCATTGGGGATGAAAAATATGTGCTTCTCATTATTCTATATAGAAAGAACGACATTTTTGACAGAAGCAAAACTGATGTTATATTCTCGTATAACATAGACTTGGATATACTGTACCATTTCTGCAAGTCTATATATCTAAGTGTTTACATCCAGTACATAAATACTGAACATTTATTTAATATGTCAATTGAACAATACAAGCGGCGAGTGTGATCCGACCTGGCAAAACCCACGAGAGCTGAAGACAAAATCCCAGAACGAGCTACTGATATATTAATGACCATTAATTTGAGATGTGAAACCAAAACTTGTAGTCCTGTTTGGCGCCATATAACTTATACTGTGTTGGTGCGCCCTAAAACCCAAATAAATAAATAAATTAATTAATTTATTCGTTTGTTGTTGTGTTGTCTAAAGAAATCTTCACTGCTTATCGATGTTAAAACAGAACTGAGTGAAGTCATTATGTGCGCTGTTTATAGAACGGTGTCAGGTCATGTATATTAGATTAAAGTAGCCCAGCAACATACAATACATAGGGTACAACACGGATTTTTTTTCTGCTATTCATATTTACTTGAGTTATACAAGCCTTATTTTTGACAGAATTTATATAGGTATATACTAAAACATAAATTGTAAGATCTTATATAATTGTGAAACTTTGTGTGATGAAATTTTACGTGAATGTGACACTTTTTAGCAAATCGTCAATATTTTATAATTATTTTATATGATAAAGTTATGGTAAATTGAATGTTAGGCATTTTTTGGTCTTGATCATTTTGACAAGAAGGCTATATATTCAGTATATCATATATTTGCATCCAGTAAATTAAAAAGAAAAAACCAAGAAAATTTGTTTATTGTTTGTGGCTCCTGAAAGCGTATTTCTCCAGTTTTATGACTAGCAGTGATAGGTAATTTTTTAAATGAAAATCAAATTTCAAGACTTTAAAATATATGTTAAAATCGAATACCGGTTGATTTGATGATTTTTAATGAAGCAAGTCAATCCTCATCTGATTTAATGGCTTTGTTGTAAGAGACCAAATAATTTTGAAATGATGGTATATCAGCAAAGACGTTACACAATTCTCAGAAGAAACTCAGCTAACTAGGATATTAAGTATGCTAACTGTATTACTACTTTATATTATCAAACTTCATGTAGTCTTTAAATACACGTGCAATTCGTTCATACGTGACGTAGAATATCTAATTTACAAAGGTGACAGCGTGCTTTGAATAACTAATGAAATATATTTAATCGCTTCATAGTCGGCTAATTTATTTTGTGTGTGTTTTTTTCTAAATAGTCCAATGATCACTCGTTAGGCATGTCCCTTGCGTAAACATTAGGTATTTACACTAAATAATTTAATCAGAAGTGTATGATGTATAATTATAATATCAAACATTTCACAATTCTTCTACTGTCCGAGAAACATTAATTTTTGCTATGGTGTCTGCAACTGTCTTACATAAATAGAACATGTTGGGTCTCAGTGATGTATGTTTGGTTGACACTTTCATTTTTGCCCTTAGTCAGGGGTCAGATGGTTTTAATCACGGACAAAAGGTCTGAAAACTGCCGATTGGATTGACCAATGTATGTTGCAATCTGTGACTGATCTCTTCATTTTTTAAAGTTGGTCCTTTATCTAATATTTAATCGATGTATGATTATTGAAATATATAAACATTTCACAATTTTCTACTGTAGAACAAACATTAATTTTTGTATTTGCATCTTTCATAAAAAATTTCAGTTGTATTGTTACCTGCATGCCCTTAGCAGGTAATGTTTTAATCACGACAAGGTTTATCCTTGATTGACCATGGAGTTCAATAATGTGCAAAAACTCTTTTTAATTTGGATGCTTTTTTTCTGTTTGGGGTAGATTAAAACTTTGCTTTGTGGACAACTTTTAATTAATTAAGAAATGGCCCTATTTTCCTTTTGTGTCATGTGAAACATTTCCACGATTCATTACAAGCATGCGGGTTGAAAAGTTGTCCATGAGTAAAATAAATGTCTTTGGTGTTTTTGGCGTTCAAATGTGGATGGTAAAGGTACGTTATGAAAGTTATACAATTAACTCTGATACGCTAAAATGAATGAAAAACAAGAACTGGCTAACACTTCTACAGCTCGCAGAAAAAACATAAGTCTGGCGTACATAACTTGTCTGTTTATGTCCAAAATTCTAATGCTGATTATACCATAGCTGTTATGACAAACACTTGTTGTCTAACCATTGGTCAATAAATACATAATTTTGATATCTTCATATTAATGTTAGGAACAAGAGTATCAATAGCACATTTAAAACACGATTTAACGGCTATTCTTAAACTATTTCAAAAGCTTTTAGATAAAATTCTTTGCGACTCTATCTTTACGCAAACATTTAGGCCGAACACCCAGGAATTCCACAGACACACAGGTGCAAAATGTTAATGAAGAAAGATAAAACTTTCTAGAGGATGAAGATCACTTCAGTTGCTTGAAAAAAAAGAAGCGTGTTCCTTAATTAAATATCTGTTCTTTTCTGGGCTATAAGACGATAATGAGTATCTACGTAGTTATATCCCCTTCCACGTGATATTAGTAATTATCACCCATTTCCGGCATTTAATTTGTTTGTATATAAAATTTAAGTTTTTTCCCTAATCTAGCTCTTTTTATATGAAAAATATATTTTTGTAAAAGATAAAGTATTACTTAATACTTTCTCACTTTCCGTCGTTTTCTGTTTGAAAAGCATTGTTTTTAGAATGTACCTTTTATATAAATGTGTAGCACGTTTAGGAGGTATATGATGACACACAGTGAAACTCATAAATCCTAAGACAATTATTTCGCGAGAAATGGCATTAAAGTTGTAATAATCTGACAATAACTCAAGACGAGCCGGTTTTATTAGCATCATCAACATAAACAATGCCGCAGGTAAATTGCAAAACATATGTAGCATATATGTTACATTTTCCATGACAATTAAAATAAATTATGAAAGGCAAGGTAGCAGAGAAGCGTTAAACACCATCAGAATAGCATTCAGATCAGTACAGCCCATTTCTCTGTGACTTTATAATAAATTCATTCCAAAGGAAAAATATTAAGGCGCCCTTGTCACCAAGTTAGTGCATCTCAATTCATTTCATAACTTTCAATAAATTTGGCTATTACTTTTCATGAAATATTTTACTGCCTTTGTATACCGCTACTCGTAGTAAAAATAAATAAAATGCAAGGGTAGATTTCCCGGCAGCATAGAGCATAAAAATCGCTACGTCTTTGGGCAAATGCTGTTGTTTTTTTTTTACAATAGCTCTGCCCGAATCGACAATGTAAGAAGGTAATGTTTGTTTTTATTGAGAAACGACCATAAAACTTAATTAACGTCGCAATTATTACGTAATGGTCGGAGAATTAACTCCCTTTTTACACTGATTTTTACTGTAGATAAAACCTAAATGCACATGAAAAACATGCTTTCAATTAGGAAAGAAAATACTCTTTTGATTCTGCCTACGATCCGCGAACGATAACAGCAAAACACCGAGCAACGACATCCTAGCCAAATTAAACGGAAACATTCTGGCCAATGTGAATGACTAACAAAATGTACTTGAAACTTCTCTGGTCTGCAACAAGTGTCTAAAGAAAAATTTCAAGCTTTTTGAAATAATTTGTCGAAAAGCACGCTTATTATTGGTTGATTTAATCAATAGTGTGCGTGCGTGCGTGCGTGTGTGTGTGCGCGCGCGCCCGTGTGTGTGTGGTTCTAGCTAACTTGGTCCAGACAATTTTTTTTACAAGACTTGTTTTAGAAAATGATTGAGCTAAATGTTTTCGCAATGTGTGTTCAGTACCATACGCCGATTTTTTCATGTGCTAATGGTGAGTTCTGCTTAACTCGGTATGCGTTTCCACTACCGTCCATGAACAGGCTCAATCAAACCAAGTCTGCCACATTTTCATATTTGTCGTGGAGTTTCTTTTTTCTGTTTTACAGATATCTTGCATACTAGTAGTTTCTTTCATTGACGTTTATGAAATCATCAATGGCACGATTAAATGGAACTGAAAGTTCTTTCGTTTGCATACTATTCTGAATATATGAAAGACCCACAATACCATGGTATGACAAGTTCACTGGTTTTGTTACACATTTCTTATAAAAGTCTCCATTATTCTATCCTAGTAAAACATTTTCTACGTTAAACAGATCATTTTGGAAAATCCAACTTTTGGAAAACAACGTCATCTCTCGGAACTTAAGGCTCATAAGGATTTTTTTCATAATATATGTGTGTGCACTACAAATATAATTATGTACTCATGTTATAGCAATTTCACATACTTGTAAAAGAGTTTGATCAACACAATGTAAAGCATTATGATCACTTTGCTTTGTAGCTCCGTGTAAAACATTAGAAACATGATTTTTGACCATGCAGATCTGAAAAATGTTTCTCTGCAACTTGTTTTCACTTTTTATCATAAAAATGTGAGCAAATTGAACTACTGTGGAGGTATATAACATATATTGCGGCATTTATTCCGACCAGAAACAAAAGAAGTCATTTTGGCAGTTTTCAAGCAAGCAAATAAATCAACTGATTTTCAGTTTTATTTTGACAGAAAACTAACAATTTAATACGGAGCAAAAATGGCATTGATTTTTCGCATTACATTCATTTCAACATCACTTTGGGTATCATTTCACTTAACTCGGCTCAGTTGGAATGATTAATCAAATTCTTATATAACAAATATGGAAATTAACAGCACATCAAGTGAGCAACAGAATAATCCAAAAACACATTGGTTCTTTATTAATATGATAGACGTGAGATAAGAGAAATAATTATCACTTATTAATGGAAAATCCGCTAATTGCTTTAACAAAAAGCAATTGCCATTTATTAATTCTTTAATAAGCAAAGTCGTGCAAAAGGCCAATTAGTATAAGATCAGAATAACTCACAAAGGCATGGCAACAGCCTTTGTAAGTTTTGCGGCATAAATTACTAAATGCAAGGAGGCTGTTTTCCTAATTATACAAAGTGAGGAAAATGAAAAAAAAAAAAATAGTTTTCATATAATATTTTCTTAAGAGTTACAGAAATCAAAGAATAGTTTCAAAAGCCACTGAGGACAAATTAAACGTGATAATAAGCGACGTGGGAAGCGGTGGTAATTCGATAAGAATCCCCATTCACCTACCGCTAATTTCTTTAATGTACATTAAAATCAAATTAACGTGATATATGCGACAATTTTAGTTCACTCAAACACACTTTAAACTCGACAGACTTTTAGCGTATTCATTTCATAAATGATATATGTGTACGACCATAAGTGGTTAAAAAATAACAGCGGTTTAGTACTTTGTTCTTCTATGTTATTCATATGAATATCATTTACGAGAAATAATTTACCTATATGAAATACGATAATTGGGATTAAATTGTGAGTTACATAAGGAAACACGAGTTTGAAATAGAATTACTTTGAACATGTTTATTTCAAGCCCTTCAATCTGCTTTACATATACACATAAGGATGGTAAAGAAATAACAACAACAACAACATTTATTAGCAAAAGTCGGCAATAACATGCCTTTGGCTAATGAACAGAACAATAACAAACAAGGATAAATATCAAACAGGGAATGCCAAGTTTCCCCAAAACGAAACTCACAGCACGCATATGTGCACACTTCTTACACACACACACTTGCATACAAAGCAAACATACGAAGACAAAACAAACAAATAAAGGAACAAATACCACTTGGGAGCTTTAACCGGTTTATGGTGCGCACCCAACCTCATACTTTATCACATCTTTACATTTGTCTGATTTATTCTGTCCGTTTGTCTGTCTCAAACCCTCAGTTTCGTCAAAAACACGATTTTCCACAATGGACAGCAAAAATAAAAAGAAAACTGTCAATTTTGCCTCAGTTTTGTTTCAGGTTGTGTAAACTTAATTCTTTGTTAACACTGAAAACACAGTTGAACATTTTTCGGCCTTGTTCATAAAATCAGTCCGTGCAGTTGAAGGTGACTGATGCATCTCAGAACGGCAGCATATTCTTTTTGAAAGTGAGGTCCCATGATTTGCTAAAAAAAAAACCCGACTATGCAAAGAATTTTGATTAAATTTACTGTATTAGGGTAAGAAATGTATACTTAAAACTATTTAGATGCAAAACAGGTAAATAATGTATATTCTTAATACCGGAAAGCATTGAGAAGATATTCACTACTAATAGGATAATATATCTAAATGAAGGAATGGGAACAAGCGTTCTCAAACTTTTAGATCAAATTTCAATGAAGAAATAGAATTTATAAGTATGCGATATACAGCTATACTAAAGTCGGACCCTTTCACGACACAAATATTAACCTTTAGCCTGCTGGCGGCAAGTGATTCTGCCTTTGCGACCAGCGCAGACCAAGATCAGCCTGATACTCTTCTGCGCTGTTCGCTATTCAGTCAGTAAATTTTCATTGAACATCCCTTTGAATAATAAATGGTACTGCCCAAACTGAATGATGAACCAGTCCATTTTAGAAATTAAACAGGGTAAAGGTTAAAAATACTGTAGTATATAACGATAATTGATTAGTGTCTTTTGCTTGATTCAAGCTTATGCAATGTTATCTACATACTTATTTGGGAATTGGCCGTTGCTGTCCCAACATCTATTTTCACTATATACCAAAAACTAAGAACCTAGTTAGGACTTTCAGGTAACATTCCGAAAATATGAAGGAGATTAGGTAGGTATGTTGGTAGGCATTTCATTTCTTATTAATAGGACATTAGAAATATCACCACTGCTTCATAGGTCAGAAGCTGGAATTGCAAGTTTTCTGTTAACTAGAAAGGAAACGTATGGGACTATTGTATTACTGCATGTAATTTTAAACTTTCAACAGAGTGATAAAACAAGGGAAGATTTTCCAAACCACGACAGAACTGGAAAAAGTAGCAAGCTTTAGTAAATTAAGTGGGTTAACCCAAAACTGTTTAATCCTTAGTGACATCATGTTTGACAGTATGCAAATTTAACAGGATACAAACAGTTTGCAACTGAACTGATCCTTCTCTTTGGTTTTCGCATTACACGTGTATGCAAGTGCTTTTAATTTTGGATGTGTACATTAATTACCTCTTATTAATGACTTTGAATATTGTACATTGGTCCAAGTTGCTTCACAAACCATATGTATGCAATACATTTTACAGTATGTTAACTACAAGAATGATCAAGACCTAGTCACACACCTGTTTAAAATACATGATATCGTTTTGAAACAAAATAGTTCCAATGTTATAAAATGTTTTATTGAAAAGTTGTTTTTAGGAAACAAGACACTCCTACAATAAACTATAAATATTAAATGGAAGACGTGTTCTTCGTTAAATATTTAGCAACTAGCAATTATCGTATCCTTTTACTGATTTAAATTTAAGAAACAAATAAAAGATTAAAAATTTAGCACCCTCTACACAACAGGTTGGAAGTACTTCTTTCACTTCTCGATTTTTCAAACAAAAACATTT
Organism: Mercenaria mercenaria; assembly: GCF_021730395.1. Taxonomy (NCBI): domain Eukaryota; kingdom Metazoa; phylum Mollusca; class Bivalvia; order Venerida; family Veneridae; genus Mercenaria; species Mercenaria mercenaria. Next base: position 41,943,569 of record NC_069370.1, read on the forward strand.
GATGTACGGTAACTATCACTTTTCAAGACAAGTCGTTTAAGCAAATTAATTTAAACATACAATAAACTGGAAAAAGCTTGACACAAATATGCTTTAATCTTTTATTAATTATTTGTTATGGTTTGGATTTAGTTTCAGACTTTTTACTGCTTAAATATTTGAATGCACCTACTTTTCTACTGCATTTCACTTTACATTCACATTACTTGTAACAAATTTTGTGATATTTCCATATAAAAGACTTAAATGTGAAGAAATGCATAAATAATTACCTTATTCAGATATTCTTCAATTCTTATGCAAAATATTATACAGAAACTTTTATATTCCTAATAAGAACACTACTACCTGGACTACATTAATTAAGAAGGGGATAGTGCTAGGACTGGTCAGCCAGGTGTCAGTATAATGTGACTGGGTGGGGTATCATGTCACGTGTCTACGGCGTGATATTCCAGTGAGGCAGCACTATAAAGTTGGGCATTGTGCTCACTGCTACAAGTAGACACCGTCGTTTATATGACTGAAAAATTGTTGAAAAAGACGTTAAACCCAAACACACACACATACATTAATTAAGAAAGAAAAATGAATACTTCTTGGTTCATAACAAAGTCAATTAAAAGCCACCCACAAATTTCAAACCAGTCACATAGTTGTTGAAATATCACAAAAGAATAAAAAAAAAGACAGCAAAAAATAATTTATCAAATTTGAAATCAATAGATTACATAAAGCCTTTCATGAATCTATAGATCAGCGTTAATGATTTTGAATGAATTTACGACCCTAGCTTATTCCGGGGTTTTATAGTTTACCAGAGTAACCTTTGAAGTTTTGCGTACTTCAAATGGCCGTGTTGATTATGTTTACATTTTCTGTAAAATCTGCAACAGACCAAAGGAGTTTGTTTACTTAATGTGTTTGTTTAGATAATGCTTGTGTTACTACCGATTTTGCCGATCGACCATAATGAAAGCATGAAATAGAATAGGATATAAAAAACACCTACAAATGCATATTAAAGACATAAATTTAAATTGTGAAAAATGATAATTACACTTGTACCAGGAATGTCGATAAATCTAAGTAAATTTAATACTGTGTGTAAGCTAAGTGAGAAATGTGGCGAGGAATTCGGTAAAATTGATTATGTTTATTTAATATTCAATGTTGTTACTTGCTTTTTATTATGATGGTGTTTTGAACGTCACTATAAACTTATTTAACCCTTAGCCTGCTAAATTTCTAAAATGGACTGGTCCATCATTCAATTTGGGCAACAGCATTTATTATTCCGAAGGGTGTTCACTGAAAATTTACTGACTTAATAGAGAACAGTGCAGACCATGATCAGCCTGCATGGATGATCTTGGTCTGCACTGGTCGCAAAGGTAGAATCACTTGCCGCCAGCAAGCTAAAGGTTAATTGAATAGCTTATTAAGCTGTATCTATCTAAATAGTTACTTTCACACATGCACTTTCGTGGTTTTTATTATAGGCCGCTGTTTTTTCTGTCGAAATAAATTTATCTGTATCACTGCATCAATGATAGATAAAAATGTCCTTCATACTAGAATATTTTAGTCAGCCAAAATGCGTTTTGGATGACAAAGTAGTAAGCAACTTTTATGCATTTCAACAAAATCAATTTCTGTGTTAGTTTATAAGGTCTACATCACACGAAAATTGGTACATTTGTCGTCCTGCCTAATAAATTCGCTTATCCTGTTGAGCTCTGTCAGAAAACCGAGCATATAAAAGTATCAAATTTCGTTTTCCTCTGTGGGGACATACACTGTACTGAATTTTTTGTTGACGTAATATCCAACAAAAATCATATAGCCGTCTTCATTTCATTGATTTGAAACATTTAATGTCCCATTATCACATGCAATTGAGTGTAAAGATCCCCTCGAATATTTATGTGCCGCTTGTAATTGATAATGGATGTATGTTTTCCCCGGACGGAGGTTGTGCTGCCTTTTATCCAGAACCATGACTGGATTTTTGCGCCACAATGGAATATTGATCAGGGCCGAAAACAGAAAAGAACATGCATTTACATCATGGAATATGGGTTAATGGATTCAGCTGTTTCGTAGTGTTGCCAAAAACATGTATTGCATTTCTAAATGCAAACAATCCGCTTGCATAGTTTTGTGTTAACGTCAATCACACACAAAAAGTGTTCAAGAAATGCCTCTCCTGGTTGGCGTTATTGAGTTTTATTAATAATTATTCAAGTTTTTGCTCCAATCATATAACTTGCCTGTGACTGCAAAGCAGTATAAAACCTAATATTTACTAATAATGAGAAAAGGCCCCCGAGGTTACATTATCCTTCTGAAAATCTCGCCTCTAATGAGCTCCTCTGTTTGTAATATCATTGTTTCTTTTCATCAAATAATCTTTAATTAGATGTACCTGAACAAAGTTTGCAAAGTAATCCAGTTATAGATGAGAATTTGAGCCGCGCCATGAGAAAATCAACATAGTGGCTTTGCGACCAGCATGGATCCAGACCAGCCTGCGCATCCGAGCAGTCTGATCTGGATCCATGCTGTTCGCTAACAGTTTATCTAATTGCAGTAGTCTTTGAAAGCGAACAGCATGGATCCTGACCAGACTGCGCGGATGCGCAGGCTGGTCTGGATCCATGCTGGTCGCAAAACCACTATGTTGGTTTTCTCATGGCGCGGCTCATTTTGTCCGAACCTTACAACAAACTAGGACAAAGCAGCGCTCGTGTACGTAATTTCTTCATTCGTAAAACCTAAATGCAACCTAGTAGCCGAAGGTAATTCGTAACGCCTGTTGATGATGCACCGGTGTCACTTCCCTGCTTGTTCGTGTGTCACGTGTCCTTACTTGGTTTCACGCCGTTTTTCAACAATATGTCAGTTGTGTAACGGCGGGCAGTACTAGTGTAAACCTGTTCTCCGCAAGTAACTGCCAACTTCCCCACATGAATCAGGGTTGGTGGACGAATGATTTCAGACACGGAGAACATACGCCTCGCCCAGGGCTCGAACTCACGACCCCGCGATCTGCGCTCATCTTTTAATTACTTAATTTATTTTTAGATGCCAACTTTAATTGTAGAAAACAAAAAATCAGATGAATTTAGCGTATGACATAGTTTTGCGACGCTATATTTCAGCCAGCTCGCATCCGAGTGGAAAGTCATCTTTCACTTCAGTTTTAATGTAATACTTTCAACTGCACAGAGCATACTATACTGGGATGCGCAGGCTGGTCTGGATCAAAGCTGGTCGCACACCCACTATGTTGGTTTTCTCATGGCGCGGCTCAATTATTTTTAAAAACTTCCAGTCTTTTAATGGTAATACACATTCACACTGCACAGAGCTATACATATATTTGGAGTGCACTATTTTAAACCAAACCCTTACCCTGCTAAATTCCTATAATGATCTTGTCCATCTTTCAGTTTGGACAGAACCATTAACTGTTAAAAAGGGTGATTACCAAAATCATACTGATTGATTAGCGAACAGTGCAGATAATGATCAGTATCCGTGCTGTCTGATCATGATCTACACTGGTCGCAAAAGCGGTATCAGTCGTGTCCAGAATGATAAGGGCAAGCACACAATACTGATTATACACGCAAACATGTTAATTTTATTTTTACATTGATAATATGAACTGATTGTGCATATTTTCAAATATGGAATTTTGCCTAATATATCTTTAATATCGCGAGTAAATATTCTTCTGAGGCCCGGTTCTATATTTTCAAACAGGTTTCAGTTTATCCCTAAAACCCAGGTATATATTTTACTGTTTTATGTAGTTCTTCTTTGTACTTCGAAAACTTTTTTTTTCAGATGTTTTTGCTGAAGCAAATTATTGTAAATATAGCAAAATGATTATATATACGTGTACATGTATTAGAATTATACCAGCTGTGTCCAAAAGATTCAGACTTCAACGTTGCTTCAACGGTATCTTAGTTTAATCTTAATCGATAGTTTGAACACCTTGAAACATATGTTTAGTATATACATATTTTCCTTTATTGCTCAACTTTTAAAAAATCAGTTCACTGCATTTTATGGCATATCGTGTTACAATAATATGAAGAAAGAATGTTGTATTTTTCTGATTTTGATTTTGATATGCTCACATATGTAACTTCTAGTTTAAGCCTTAGCCTTCTAAATTTCTAAAATGGACTGGTACATCATTTCAATTTGAGCAATACTATTTATTATTCGAAGGGGTGTTCACTGAAAATTTACTGACTGAAGGCGAATAATGCAGACCATGATCAGCCTGCACGGATCTGCACTAGCCGCCAGCAGGCAAAAGGTTAAATCAAAGGAAGTGGCTGCATATGAATTAGAGCAGGCTACGAAACAGCCATATTCCCCATCTCTGTGTGTTATAGTGGAAGGGGAGATAAATCATTAATTAATTGAGCTAATATTTTGGTTACTCTTTCCAATTTATTAATACATTACTCAATTCCATTCATACGCTGCAAGGTTATTGAACAAATGTTGTAAACATTCAAAAGGGGAGGGAACTTCAAAACTACTTCAGATAACATTATGGTTCTAACAATCATCATTTTTTTTCCTATTTCCGTTTTAAATAACAGTATATAAACTACATATTTGTAGTTATTGAAGAACTTGGGAGAGGAATAACTCGAAAGTTATTCAAGGAGTTATTTCTGATACCTTTAATACTTCCTTTCATTGCAGTCTATCATTGTATTAAATGTCGTCATGAAACCATCTACGATTTTGAAGTATCGCCAGGACTTATGGACGAACTGTATTTCTATATCCATCTGCCACTGACAGATATACTAGAGTCTAAAATACATGTAAACCGAGTTTATTATCATTCGGTTCTCTGCTTTCGATGCATCTTCTTGTAAATTATACCGCTGACTGTCAAACACGCCTATATATAGATCAAGGAAATATTAGCTCAATCTACCTTCTTTTTCCTGAACTAGTTTTTCTTAATGGTTTTCACTCACGATCAGAAGATTGGAGTGAATTAAAGAAACTGTAATTGACCCAGGAGTGATATATAAATTTACTCAGTTAATCGAAGCAGAAATAAGTCATTGTATTGAACACAACCCAATCTGGCTAAAGTACATCTCCTATTACGCTACGCTTAGGATCTGACAACCAGCTATTGATAGCCTCGTTCTGACGACCCTTCCGCTAGCAAATCAAAAGCTAACTTACAACATTCTGCAAGCTTTAAAAAGCATTGGTTATTGATATCTACAATTTTTATGTCGAAAGATGACAGATAGTCGCTTAGCTCAGTCGGTAGGGCCAGTCGGTAGGGCACTTGACTCTGTAAGCGAGAGGTCCCGGGTTCGAGCCCTGGATTGACTGCAAATCTTTCTTACTCTTTGACATTCGAACAAGTTGTCTGATTGGTTCAAATAAAAATAGATGTGCGAAAATAAAAATAGCAATATTGGAAATCCAAAATATACAGAAGACGAATGTGAATGGGTCGTTCTCAGATCTTCGTTTTGAAGATCAAGTACTTTAGTCAGACTGGAACACAACCTATCAGAAAACCACATTCATATAATATATAAAGTCCTGGAAACATATAATACTACTTTCAGAGAATATTTTGACTTTAAAATCTAGTTATGTAACTGATGGCAAAAATACCATTACGATAACCCGGAAGACGTAGGTTAGGTTATCATAATCATGAATAGACTGACTTCCAGATCGCACAACAATAACGAAAAAAGAAAATTTTAAGATCTCATGAAATTATAAAATTTCTTAAGACGGCTTTTGTATATAGTTATTGACTGATTGTATGTTATGAAAACACATGAAAATTAGAAGTTTTTACTAAATGATGAAAAGCGTTTGTCATGAGATGCCAAAGGTAAATTACCTGAAATATAAATAATTATAAAGTTTTATATAAACGTTCGAAAAGGGCGAATGTCTTGTGAAAAGTTTGCAAATTGACAAGTAATTGCAGCCTTTTATGAATTTAACCTGATCTTTGATCACTCGAAAATTAAGAGAATTTCACAGCTTCTATAACGGGTCCTCATAATTAAGGGGCCTCCGTGGCCGAGTGGTTAAGGTTGCTGACTTCAAATCACTTGCCCCTCATCGATGTGGGTTCGAGCCTCACTCGGGTTCGAGCCTCACTCGGGGCGTTGAATTCTTCATATGAGGAAGCCATCCAGCTGGCTTACGGAAGGTCGGTGGTTCTACTCAAGTGCCCGCTCGTGATGAAATAATGCACGGAGGGGCACCTGGGGTCTACCTCCACCATCAAAGCTGGAAAATCGCCATATGACCTAAAATTGTGTCGGTGTGACGTTAAACCCAACCAAAAAAAAAATTGGAACGATTTTATGAAATAGAAGCAGACGTCTTTGAAAACATTATTAGGAAAGCTTGAGAACAAACGGTGAAACAAACGTTTGTTTTCCATTATTGGTAATTGAAATTGTCCTGATACAGTTTTTATTTATCACGTTTCAATACAAATCACTCAAGTTATGTAGAGTTTCATTAGGTCAATGGTCATTCCTCCCGGACAATGTGGTAAAACTGGTTTATTCTTTTATAATGAAACATTGACTTAATGCTTGAAATCAATGAAAAACACTAGGTCTTGAATTAATGCTGTGACATGTGAAATGTTTGCCGGATTTTGGTCCCATGGCTTTAGAGGTACTAAAAGGCTAGTTATCAGAGTGGTTACAGTGTGGGTTTAACTTAAAATTCCCAGTCGTGGTTTTGCCACGATGTCCTATGTTCTTTCTGCATGTGTATTAGTGTCTGTTTGTCAACTGAGTGATTTCCACTACAGGTGATGTGTGGCTCTGCCTATGTTAAACGTTTTACCTTTTTAGTTTGCTATTATTGTGTTCATTTATGTATACCCCTCCGGGTATTACTTATTCAGGTGGGCGGGCACCTGGGTAGAACCATCGACTTTCCGCAAGCCATATGAGGCTTTCCCACATGAAGAATTATAGGTCCTGAGTAGAGCTCGAACCCACATCGGTGAGGGGCAAGTGATTTGAAGTCAGCGACCTTAACCACTCGGCAACGGAAGCCCAAAGATGTAAAAGAAGTTCAAGGTTTGATAACAACACATTTAAATACTACTGAATATAGCGCTGAATGTGTAAAACAAATCATGCAATACATCAGACTATCGCAGAATGTGTTCAGATGGTGAGATGTTTATAACATGCCTCAATTGAAGGTTTGCTTAGCTGAACAGGTGGGCATTTTGCTTACTTGTCACTGACGCAACCTTTAGCAAAATGTAGGGCGTTCTAATGTTTATAAAAACCTCCATGACACATTTCTATCTAATATCACATAGGAGATAATACAATTACTTTAAATAGTTCATGTTTTGTTTCTAATGATTTTCTGTGCTATTTAACTAGACATGTCAAAACCGCATTTGTCACAAAAGAAGTATGGTATGAAAAAAAAAACGCATGACATAAAAAGGACACTAGGTCGTAAGATTCTATAAAAGATTTAGTTTCTACATTTAAGAAGAGATGAAGATCATGTATTTTGTGCTGGAGTTTCTTGTAGACATAGTTATGTATTGTCTACATTTTAAAAACGATTTTTGAAAGTCTCTAACGCCCGAGCAATACACTTAATTCAAAATTGCGGTAGTGATTCTTAACTTTACGTAGCGTTGTTTCATTAAAAATAAATGTTTTTTTACAGTAATTAGATAACTTTAAAGTTTCTTATGTTGGTGTAAACCAGAAATCTTGGATATCTGGTCCATATTTGCAATCTACACATGTTATTTTCCGTGTGTTGACTTCAGTTTGAAAAATAAACTTGAAACTCGAATGCTAAACTTGAATCGAAAGCCATTTTAAGATTTCTCCCGAGGTCAACCGTCAAAATATCGCTTTTTAGTTTTTTCTTGGGTAGCAATCAGAAGTTTAACGCTGTAATTCAAATTACCGGGGTAGTAACTGTGTTTATCATGCAAAAATAGTTGCATTGGATTACAACATAGAGCACATCCTACACCATGGTACATCAAAATTTGGGACCATAACGAAAATGTACATTGCCGATGTTGTTCTGAGTAGATTGTTTTGTCGATTAAAAATGTATTTGAACTGCAACTAATTTGGATCATATTTCATAAATGTTTCGTGTAAAAATGTTGTTTCTAGGAGCGTGAAAGGCATCAGGTATTATACTAGTCTGGGAGATATTCCGTTTTAATTGTTTTAAAACTAACTACTGAAAAGGTATCAATATCTACTTGTAGGTAAACTAACGTGTCTCATTTCGTCTATGGTTAGCTTAGCCCGCTTAGCTCAATAGGGAGCCTAAAACGAATGGCGGGGTCGTGAGTTCGAGCCCCGGGCGAGGCGTATGTTCTCTCTAACGATTTGATAAAAGACATTATGTCAGAAGTCATTCGTCCTCTACCTCTGATTCATGTGGGGAAGTTGGCAGTTTCTTGCGGAGAACAGGTTTGTACTGGTACAGAATCCAGGAACACTGGTTAGGTTAACTGCCCTCCGTAACATAACTGAAATACTGTTGAAAAACGGCGTTAAACCCAAAACAAACAAACAAACATTTCTTCTATATCCCATATTTACATTTATTTTTGTAAAAATATTCTTAAAATTCAGCGTCTTGGGATAGAATACATTCCAAAATGATAGCTCTAACAAATGCGGAATTATTCCAAAGAAATTGAGAAGCCTATATCATAATAATGAGATTCGGGATTGTAAATTATCTAAAGAAATATTAAAGAGTGTAAAGAACACTGACAATGCTACTCATTATCTTGCCACATACATAATTATTCATTATTTTACTATCTACTTGTTATTTGATACCCATTCTAATTAGTACATGTTTTCAATACGTTTAACCTGATCGTTAGGCTGCACAAATTGGTAAATAATTTCAAGATATTATATCATGTATAATATGAAATCAAACATACACATCTATACAACAGTCTGTAACTGGAATCTTAGAGAAAATTAATTGGATAATGCCTAACAACAGGGTTGAGAAATAATCATCAAAAATGTCTTATTATTAAGCAATAAATTCCTAACATTGTCATTTTCGTTTAGTTAGTGAGATTTATGGGTTGTGAGAAGAACATTTTCTTTATAAACTTAGAAAAAAAATGATATTAATTTGTGTAAAATGATACGATTGGCAATATCATATATGACGCCTTTTATACCACGTATAACAAGAGATATTTATACCATTATCATGATATTTCAGTAGTTTCTATATAGATATATGACAAAATAATAAAATGTTTCAATTGTTATATGATACCATATAATAAGAGTGTAAAATATCGTTGGTTATTTAGTTATTACAAAACTACGCTAAACAAAATAAAGAAAAACGACGTATTTAATTGAAATGTTGATATTTGTTTCTCGATTGCAGAGAAAATTACGAAAAAGGAAGTGTCGTGTAATTTTCTTCTAACGTGTTTGCTAGTGGAATTAAATGACATTTTCTGATTCAGATGATTAATTTTATAGTCATGTTACTAGTCGTTTGAATACTAAAAAACCGTTTCAGAAAAGTAATGCAATTAGTGACTCATGCATATGTTTTAGTTTCTTTCGGTTCAGTATCAAACCAAACTAAGTCTTCTTTGATTTCTTATTTTTATGCTAAAATGAAATAAAAAATATTGTCAGATAAAGACGCATGCGTTAATTCAGTTTAAGCAACACTGAAACCCAAAGACAGGCCATGTACACATCATGAAAATCTATATAGAATATACATAGACAAAAATTGTTTGTTTGATTGTTTTGGGTTTAACGTCGTTTTTCAACAATAACGGTGTACAGTTAACCTGTGTTTTTATATGTAACCTGGAATCTGTACAAACATGTTCTCCGCAAGTAACTGCCATTTCCCCACATGAATTAGAGGTGGAAGACGAATGATTTCAGACACAATGTCTTTTATCAAATCGTCACGGAGAACATACGCCTGGTCCGGGAATCGAACTCACGACCCCGCAATCCGTAGATCTACGCTCTCCCTGTTGAGCTAAGCAGGAGGGCCATATGGACAAAAGGACGGACATAGACAACAAAGATAAAACAAATATAATATAAAGGAACACTGGGGCAACCGCCGCTTCGGAACATTCATTGGCACCACTGCTGTTTAGTTTTAAGCAATTGGCCCACCCTTTGTCACAACCATGTTCCAAAGTTATAGAATAGGTTGATAATCGTTTGATCAAATTGTCACCGAAAAATCCGCTAAATCGGAATTACTTCCACTGCAATGCTTTATCAAAATGCCTCTCATACGAGCTGGCTGGGCAGATAGATAGCCTTTATTGAACGAAAGCTAGTAAGTAACTGCTGAGTAACAGTGATGGAACTCACCATGCGGCAATTAGTAGATTTTGTTAAAGGAAATGATTACAGATCAATAGCACTCGATTGCGGGCATTGATTAACCTTGTTGGCTTCGTGCAAAGTGACGTACATGTAACAATCAGATTTACTGCGGTTGAGTTAAACACTGATTGCATGCCAGTTTTAAGTGACAAAATAGGGTGTTTCATTTATGAAGGTAATATTTGGAAAACCATTAGATTAATCACCTGAAATAAAATTCGACCAGGAAAAGACTGAAATGGGTTCGATAGTCTCAGATATGTACCTGTATAAAACCTCTACCCGGCTGTATATGTTGGCATCGTGTGTGCTTTTCAACTGACAAAACCTTAATGAAAAAGTGGGATTACGGTATAGATAAATGATATTAGCCCAAAATAATAACATCATGTTTTCATTTTTAGACGAGCGGCACATTTCTCCAGTATAGAAAAAAACTATTCTGGTTCCATTAACTGATACAGTTATACCGTGTAAATTTAATAGTGGGCATGTTTTTATATGTCAACCAGTTTATTCAGGTGTGTTTAGTTCAAGGGTTGTTTTCATATGTGTATTAAAACAATGCTTGTCCTTATATACCACTTCAGCTTTTATTAATTGGTTAACAAGGCTAAAATTATGTCTCGCATTAACATACATCCTTGTAAATTGCTTGTATGCATGCTTGTTAACGCAGTCAACACTTAATCTGACATACATTGGTCATAAATGGTAGATCGCTGGAATAAAAAAACAAGTTGCGATTGATTTTTATTGCGGAGATAATTCTTTATGACCTTATCTAAGGGGTCTGCATATCAGAATCTTTTTGGTCTGGTGCCAATTCCTCAAATATCGCTTCCCATGTCCCAAATTTATGGAAGATCGTAAAAACTTCAATTACGTAACACAAACTTATCACATGCTTCTTCGCGATAAGACAGGAGCGATTAGTATATTCATTTTTTAAATAGAAGACGGATATATGATATTCCACTTTTATTTGAGCTTCTGTCGTACGAAGGTGTATTGATTTCATATATACACTATTGTATTACTTTATCTCACATAAAAAAGGATGGTATTTCGTTTCTAATTGAAAAGAAATTACGAACAATTATTTGGCATTATACGCTTTGATTGTAACATGGCTGCAATCAATTCTGAATATTTGTCTACTCCAGACACACCATACAATGGCAAATACACATACTGAGTTAATTGCATCGGGCAACATATAATTAAAACAACAACAGATTTGTATAGCATAACATTCAAATGGGCCATGTGTTGTGGTGAAGGCACTGTAGAGCATATTATGCAATAATAATGTAATCCTGGGTGGTTGGTTTAAGGTCAGTGTGCAATTAACTTTGACATGTCCTTCGTTAAAGAGGTGCAGACTAGTACTATCTCATAATTATTTTTATCAACATCATAGTGCAGAACAAAGGACTTTATTGAAACTTCCAATTAATTTTACAAACGGAGTCGTTTCGGGTTTGCATAGAAATTTAAGCAATGCAGGTTGGGTGATAATAACGTGCTTTATTACGTATCATTACGATTAAATACAGCTTTGAAATGCAATATGCGTTCTATATTGTCAGTTCTGATTTACGTTAAAGCCTGCTAAAACGGCTTTATCTAAGTTTATAATTCCTGAATATAACAAACATCTGCTAAAGCCTCGTTCACACAGGTTTCACGAACGAAAGTAAATTGTATAGGAGCACGAGGAAAATACACATTCATGCTTTTAATTTTGTATACATATATTTACAAAGCCAGTGTATCTGATATATTTATATACTATAACGCAAATTTCCAAAAGGTGTTACATAATTTATCACAATTTGGTAATTCATGGCCTTCTGATTGTCGGTGTAGGTCATGTGTTCTCTGAGAGTCTGTTTTGTGTTCTTTTTAAAGCATTGATATGAGATTATTATTACACTGTATTTAGATAGTATCGGAAAAAGGTTTCTGAGGCATGAACAATATAAATTACTTTCGACGCAAATAATATGAATTTAAAGAAATTATTTACTTCCTTATCGAATGTAACAAAACTCAAATGTAAAAGTTAAAGCTTAAGCGTTTTGTTTAATATTTGCTTTAAAGCGGCTAAAGCATTTGTCACAATTTTACATGGTCCTCAATAGCCATTGTGGTACATTTGGATTCCATTTCAAGGAGATGAGAAAGGCCATGTCACAGAGAAAATATTCTGCACACACAGTGTGAAGAACCTGTTCATTTCAGAGAAGAAATTGTTTTTCTCCTTAAGTTATATTTCATTATCTGGTTTTGTGTGTTCCTAATTATCAAAACGTGATTGACTTCTCTTAATCGAGGAATATAATATATTGAAATGATATTGATATGTTTATAATATTTTCTTCTGGTCCTTGCATTACATAGAAACTTACAATATTACAATGTTACTTAAAACACTCCTAAACAATAATCAGATAAAATATTCGGAACAGCAAATGTACCATAAGGCTTTAGTGATTAAGAAAAAAACGCTTTCGTTTTACTATCAGACAGTAATTCTTAAATTGCTTATCGACCACTGGTGTAATCAGGCGATTTCAGCAAGACAGTGAGATTTGTCTACTATGATAACGTTCGAAACGAGAAAAAAGCAATTGGCATTAAAATATCAAATAAAATTGCGTCACGAACCAAGAGAACTGGAAACTCCCTAGATGAGTAAACTTTTTATACTGTTTTAATAGCAAAAGCGGATTATGGCATGGTGTTGTATAAATCATTTAACCCTTAGCCTGCTAAATTTCTATAATGGACTGGCCCATCATTCAATTTGGGCAATACCATTTATTATTCGAAGGGGTGTTCACTGAAAATTTGTAGACTGAATAGCGAACAGTGCAGACCATGATTAGCCTGCACGGATGTGCAGGCTAATCTTGGTCTGCACTGGTCGCAAAGGCAGAATAACTCGCCGCCAGCAGGCTAAAGGTTCAGCTAGCTATAGTATACGTTATATTTAAACAAGATATGCAATTTTATTATGGTTGACTCGGGTTTCTGTAAAATGTGAAGTAAATTATAATATACACCATATGTTAGCAAACTATAGTATAATAGTAATCATTTTATTTAGATAAAAGTCTCAAAAGTAAAGTACTGAGGCAGATTATGGTAGACATAATTTGTATTGTGCAATTCAAAGATCAAAATTCAGTCTGTATTGGTATACATGTCGTACCATATATCGGTTTACCATTTGGCGTCTTGTCGAAACTGATAAGCTACTCGGCAAGGCCGCAGGGGTCACAATAAAAACAGTGACTGTAATAAACAAAAAATAAGTAAAACTTTCATTAGGAATATTTTGCTTATCTTGACATCAAAGCAACACCCAACATTTTTAATTAATCAAATATTGATAGAGACTATGTGTGGTCTGAGATTCAACAAATGAAAAGTAGTTTTCATGTTTTTCATTTAGACACATGATAGCCAAACGTCTTGTCGATTACAACGTGATATCATTAAGTGGTAAGAGCAATCACTCGGCTATTGTGGGCATAACGCACTTAAGACCTGAATGACATCGACTGTGTAGAACCTATCTTGTCTTCTACATAATTTATGATGTATCGATTGCAAAAAGCCCTCAAGACATAAAGCATATCAAATTCATATTCTAGAGGTACATGGAAACGGCATAAATAATTAGTTAATCTCACGCAACTGCATAAAAGATCAAAGTTCCCGCTTGAGTAAGGATGAATGAAACAGTGTGAGAAAGCATTCAAACACACTACAGCAAAATTAGAAATAAAAAAAATATCCTTGTGTAATTTACACCATGAGCTGCCGAGAGATGTGATAACTTGGCTACCAGTTGTTTAATATACTTACAAATGATACATGACCATATTATATTAACAATTACACCCGATGTTCGGCGGTTAATAGAGGTCGCTAATAAATTGAAGGAAAGGTTTAAGGTTAATTGCTTTTCAAACACATAAAATATAAAGATTAACAGTGACTTGAGTGTAGCCTTTGTTTTCAACGCATTAGAAAATACCTTTTTTTTGTGAAGTGGCGTAACCCTTAAAAGGTTAATACGAATATGTCTTTCTATTTTTAAAAGTTAATTTAGCATATCAATTAAAATATTAAAAAGTATTTTATGTCGTTTTAATTAAAATAAAACATTTCAAATTTTATGCTTGTCCAAGCAGTAGTGTTTTGAATATACAACAGATGTTTTGATGTCTTATTTTTGTAGAATAAAAAGTGTTTTTGATTTCGCAACAAACGTTTTTGGTGACAGAATCAGTTAAAAAAAATACAGCTGTCATTAATGTTAAAGATTTCCTATCACAATAATATGGCATGTGCGGAAGGCGCTTCCAAGAGCCGCTTTTCACGATTAATAGTAGTTTCAAGATTTTGATCTCCGTTAGTTTTGTGTTTTTTTGTATTTTGCTGGCTAATGACTTCCAAGGCACACGATTAGAATGCAGAATTTAATACTTTCCATTAAAATCTTATTGGTAAAAAGACAGTAACTTGTGGCATTAGGACAAGAGACCTTTCGGTTAATATTTCTTCCTGTTATTAACAGCTTTGGTAATAGATCGCCAGAAATATGTCTTTATCGTTTCACAATCTAATGATGATATAGTATTATAGAACCAGTAAAACGGTTCTTTTGCATGCTATTCCATCGTTCGCATTTCATCCCTATTGATATTTTTAAAGTAGAAAAAAAAAACAGTACGATTATTTTGATTTATAATCATTTTATGTCGTCATCGACTTCACTTCACGACAAATAGCTCACCAAGATGTATACTAAAAATGTTCACTTTCCTGTCTAACCTTGACAGAATATACTTACGGTCGTTTTTTAGAATATTTATTGAAAGAAATGTTTGAAATTCCTGTCCGTATTTTGTCCAGTACTTTTTTCCTTGTTAAATACAATTTATGTACTGTAATTATGAGAATGTAAGATTTGAGTTTAATATATATACCAAAATATGTAACGTCTTTTTATTTCAAAAAGAAAAATCCTTATTAAAATATAAGAATTTTAAGGATACTATTTTGGCCAATACGGAAGTGGACACCAAATGATGTCACTTCAAAACAAGCAAATTTGTTAAAATTTCTGCAGGTGTAATCTGAAGGAGTCAGTACAGTCATTTTAGCGCAAATATCTTGTCGGACACTAATGTCAAATTTCTACTGTTGTTTTGGTAAAGATACTGTCACTGAAGAAGAAGCATCTTGACCAAAACGATGTCATTTTCTACTACTATAGAGACAGGTTTTAGTAAAGATGCATGTTCTTTGACCATATTCCATTCACCAGCGGAAATATTGCACCAGTTACTTTTTAACAAGACACTTTCAAAAAGCTATCACTATAAATTACATCATTAAATCTGCAGAAATTGAAGAAAAAACAGTCACTCTTAAGTGCCAGAACTAATTGTTGTATCATTGCACCAATGGATAGTCGTAAAATACTATTCAACAAAATTCGTGCTTTGAAGTCTCTGCAGGTGTCACAGATCTTCTACTTGGCTATAAGAAATATACTTTCCTGAGCATTCAAAACTCCTCTCAAGAGAATTCAGATACTCTTCAATAGTAACATTTAATATAAAATTCGTATGATTTTACTATTCATCTTAACGCATGCGCGAACACATTATATCGTTATTATTTCTCTTGCATGTCTTCTTTGATTACTGTAACTCATCGTCTGAAAATTTTAATCCGAATGATAAGATTTATTACAGAGACATGCTACTACCCACCCCCAGTCGTTTTTTTTTCTCTATATGTGTTTTATGTACACAAGCTGACTCAGAAAGCTTGTATTTGACCCCAAACCTACAGCAGTAATTATCTCCCCTAGTGCAATAAGACCCCTACAGTCACATGCTCGTTGAAAAGAAATTCGAATATTATTTTACTACTTTCGATTTTAATTTTTTATCACCCAGATTAGCCCTAAATATCTGAAAATATTCGAAATAAATTCAATAACTAAAATCATATAATAATTATAAATGATGAAAAGTACACGATTTATTAAAATCTTGCTAAAAATGTCTTTACTGTAAGGAGACTGCTTTAGAGACATTTGGCCGTTGAGAATGGAAACCAGAAGCAACTGTCGTAGCCGGTCTTCTGTTTGGAATGAATTAACGATGTGATGTTTTGATATTTAGAATAAATTAAACATGCAATGATTATTGGATCTATAATTCTAACGGCTAAGAAAAATACCGCAATAATGTTTTAATATTTAGAATAAATGTATACAACTGCATGTCGTCAATGTATAAATCTAAACATTTGATGAAAATAATGAATCAGCATGGCTTAAATTATTCGATTGATATCCCTAACTGTGTATAGATAAATAAAAAAAAATAAGTTGTATAATTTAATGAAATAATATTAGTCATCATGACAGTGATAAAAGTGTTTAACAGGGAGTCCAGGCTTTAGAAACACACATTACCATCACCTTAAAATGTATGCTATTTTTTGTTTAAAGTCACACCTGCACCTCTATTAATGTATGACATAATTTTGTTTGTGTAAAGTTTAACCCTCAGAAATAAGTGTGCAGTTGATACTGGTTTCTTTCTTTTGAATCCTGATAAATGTGGATTTATATTCTATGAATTTGGAAATATTAATGGTCTTAATATCCATTTTTTGCGAACTATATCGATAAAAAATTAAAGAAGTGAAACTATGTGTTTCCATTAGCTGGACACAAGCAAGCACTGGTCCATTGTTTGACATTTTATAGCATCAAATTACTGAAATAAAAATTTATTTCTGATACATTTGTCATTGATCAGTCTTCTAAAAATTATAAACAAATTACACAGCATGAAATAAAATAAAGTAAAAAGCTACGGTAAATATCAAACAAAATGTCCAATCTTCGAACATTCGAATTACAGAAATATCACCTTAGCCAAGGAAACTTTAAATTGATGATTTTTTTTTTTTCATTCATGAAAATCAGTTGGAGACAATGCGTAATTTGGACTAGTACAAAAACAGCAAATCATGCCTGTGGGAAATTTGACAGCAGACCTATTTTCCGTCTTTATTATAATGAGGATTATCAGAATAGTTATATCACAATCATATTAATACTGATAATCATAATGTTAGTAATAATAATGATTGTTATTACATTTTATTGCATTTATTACTTTTATGCTCATTGCCCGTTTTATTTCGTACCATGGGCATAATCATTGCTTTGTATTTTATCATTCGAAATGAAAGTTTTGAAATTAATTTGATTACTATTAATACTTTTTATCTTTTTCTAATATACGAAGGAGTCTGCATGTTATGAATTGATAATATGGTATGTTTCAATTATGATTAATTCATTAACATTCAAATTCTATTCCTTTTCCACTACTAAATATTCCCCTAGCCTCTAATCAAACGTAATTGTGTTCTCCCGACTACGATAAAATAAATAAAACTATTCATTAAAAATAAATTATTTCATCATTAATGACAGTATCCACATTGACTCAAGTGACAGAATATAGAAATCT
This sequence comes from Mercenaria mercenaria, assembly GCF_021730395.1. Taxonomy (NCBI): domain Eukaryota; kingdom Metazoa; phylum Mollusca; class Bivalvia; order Venerida; family Veneridae; genus Mercenaria; species Mercenaria mercenaria. Next base: position 41,961,615 of record NC_069370.1, read on the forward strand.
TATTTTTTTTCTCAACGTCTTCAACTAAGTACATACATACATTCGTTCGTACGTACGTACGTACCTTTCTACCTGCTAGTCTACTTACCTGCCTACCTATCTACAAAACTACGTATAATCGTGCATTTATACATCATACATACATACATATTATATATAACAAAATCATATCCGTTGTCCGAACTGGAAAGCCCACATTTAATTGTAACTCTTAGCTGTAGTTTTGGTTTGTGACTTAAATTCCGGCACAACAAGAACACTTTTCAGGGGTGGACTTAAAGAATTTCCTTGTTGTCAAAGGGTTGACATGCTACATTTTGTTTTACCGTTGCGAAAGCTCAACTATGACAACCATGCTTGTTTTCAGACCATGTTCGTTTCAGACACTTGAAATATTAATGCAAGTCTAAAGTGTAACGTCACGGTAATAAATTATGCGGGCAGGTGATAATTGATAAGTTTTTCTTTGAAGGAAATATTGCTGAAGATCACACATGTTTTCACAAGCATATTACTGAGTGTTTTTCAAATAATAACCCATATGTGAAGTATTATTGGCAATTATTTCATTTCCCAAATCATTTCTATCTGCCATTTAATCTGCGAAAAGAACTTACACATTGGGCGGTTAAAGCAAAAGTCTAAATAACCAACATAGCAAAAACCCATTACTGAATTTCCTAAGCAGCAGGGAAGGTCTAGGCATCACGGGAATTAAATGAAAAGAGCCCGTTAAGGCCATTACAGCACGCTGTAAAATTACGGCGCCTATATTTGTTTTGCTGTGGGTAAATGTGTTTATAGTCATTATGAAACTTGAGTATATATTCAGCCGCTATTGGCGGTAAATGGAAAATGTCTTATTATCATGAAAAGTATGTATAAAGGAGAATAAAACGAAAAGCAAACTGGCGTGTGCCGAGGCGTAAACTGTTACCTTAGTAACAATATATTCAGGTTTTTTTAAACACCTTTATGTAGACATGTCTATAAAAGTGTCTTGTTCCAATGCCTTTTTCAATAATAACACAATTTGATTAATATAATCTATGTGTGATGTCGTGTCTTTTAGTCATACAGATTTTTCACACTGTCACAATTGTTTGTCTATCTGGAGAAATAATTATTAATAGGGATTCGACCGAGTCCTGTATAGTACTACATTTAAAAATATTTACAATAAAGAAAAAGTAACAAAGAAAGATTTGAAAAGTTATAAAAACGGGTATGGACCGTGGATATTTAAAACTGTAAGTCTCAAACAAATCTTTTGATGGTTACATAACCAAATGTTTAAGTCCAAAGGCATCCACTACAAATACATATAAAGGATATTGACAGCAGCTAGTCTCGAAGGTACATAACAAAATGAGTCCACTACCAAAAAAAAAAAAAGAACGATTTTAATCCGAGTTTCTTTTGAAGGAAGGTATGTCAATGGCAAACTGCTGAAGTATTTTACCTAGTTAAAAGATGAATTCTATTTCTATGGTAATTATATGGTAAAAGCAATACTTAGGATGAAGGAATTTGCCCGCTTTACAAGACCACTGTAAGATTTGGATATTTTCCTCTGTGATTTAACGCAACTGCATATAATAGGACTATGGGTTCTTACCAAATTAATATTGCTAATTGTTCTTATCTCGGCCAAAATACAAAGTCTCAAATTATAATAAATTATTCATTATTTAAAACGAAGGATGCATAAACATACGGACGATTTCTTGAGATACCTGTGTGGTCACAAAAAAATAAATATCATTTTAAACGTGCAAACTATAATATCAAGGCATAATCATCTAAAACCAATTAAACCTTTCTTAAAATGATTTATTGGCTTATTTAATTTTCGTGAAGTTAAATTCTTAAAGAAAGTGCATCGGGTTTACACTGGATGTATCCTCATTGTCAAATTCAGCTGATTCACAACCCTCTAGCCATTCTGGAGCCACGGGCAAACGGTTGCTCCACGGGTTGCATTCAAGCTAAACCAAAACATTTAACGCCTTTTAAGCATATAACATCAAAAATGTGTTAAAATCATTTGTGTACATTTCACCAGAGCTTATTCGTAATTCCTTATTTCACTAAAACTCGGTATTTAAATCCCCACTAATGGAATAATATTTATTAATTGTGCCATGCGTTTATCGCGATTATAAACGATGGAAAACAATGTCAAAGATACGTTTTGGGAATATATTATCTAATATATCTAACATATTTATGAGATATTGGGATCGAAATGATCAAATAAATAGCAAAATTATTCAGCCGGGATGAATGTCTCTGACAATTTTGCACCGTGTGCCTGAAAAAGACATATATCGAAGATAAATAGAAAAGCATTGGCATTACGTACTGTGCTTTCTTTTGTACTACATTTTAAAAAAGGCATCAAGACATGGTATATCCCACTGAATAAATGAAAATGTCTAGCTTTAAATATTTAGTAACCCAGCGTTTTAGGAAAAGGCTATTAGATATGTAGGAACAAAATGGCCAGTAGGAACAAAATGGCCAGGGCAATTACAAAATATTCAGATCGTGCAGGAATTAAAGAATTTTGGCATTGCATTGAAGTGGTTTCGCTTGGTCGACTGCTGTGCAGCCAGAATAAACCCGGAATATATTAAAATGTTCTATTAACACCTAAATAGCCACGTTGTGCTACTGTCACAACAGGTCCATGTTTATAATGTCTGCACAAAGGCTTTCTCTCTTCGGCAGTAAGTCTAAGGAATCTTGAGAAGTTCTTGGTTTATTAGTTTTTGACTGATTGTAAATGTTCTTTGTAATGTTCGTATAAATGTTTCTTTTTCCATTTACAGGTCCAAATTCTAACCAGCGACGTCGTGGTAGACAAACATATACAAGATTCCAAACTCTTGAACTTGAAAAAGAATTCAAATTCAATAGATACTTAACCAGACGCCGGCGGATTGAACTTTCACATATGCTGTGCTTGACTGAGCGACAAATAAAAATATGGTTTCAGAACAGGAGAATGAAAGAAAAGAAAGAACTTCAAGCGATAAAAGAACTAAATGATTCAAACCGCTCTCCAGATCTTAAATCTAAGTCAACAACTTCTTCGACGACGTCGGAAACGCCGGCAAGTTGACATAAATTAGTTGATAGTGTAGACTAGGATATCGCTCATGTTGTCAAGTCAAATAGAACGAGAATGTCACTCTCATAACGAGAATCTTGATTTTCAAAACGTATGTGTCTCCGCACATCAGGAGGGTCGAAGAATAAATCCGGGGTTGTGCCATAACTAAAGTGTTTCACATTACGCACAAAGACACGTGGAACATAGCCGCCACTGAGCCATGACAATTATTTATTTATAGTAACAAACTGCCATATTGGAATTCCTATGGTGCAAAAATAGACGGTATGCTCAATCACAGTAGAGTATGCCCTCAGTGTTCATTTCTGTTATGTTCAAAATTTTAGATGCAACAGCATCTCTCCGAGTGTTCATGTAAAAAGATGTCAGTAATTCCGGCATTTCAAACCAAATGGAATATTTGGAAATATATGTATGTATAAATGTTTTGAAGTTATTGAAGAGATGTGGTGAATATAAAATTTCACTGCAATTGTGACTGATCCATTTTATGCCTATAAAATGTTTGTATATTGGTAAATATGAATAGTAAGGTTTTTTTTTCGCATGTTTGTTCATTCATATTTATTATAAACGAGAATATATTAAGATAAATTGTTTCTTGATAAACTTGCCCGCAAAGAATGATATATTTAAACACACAATGCTTGTTCATATACCATTTCACAGATAGAATGTCTGTTAGAAAGTACAAGTATATATCAGGAAACTGAATAAGAATACCCGTAACATACCTAACAAAATTAATGATACATTGCAAATTGTTTTATTTTATTTTTTAAACTTTATAGTCTTCGCGTTTGAGTATTTTTTGCATTTTTTGAAATGTTAATCTAATGCATTAATGATGTTGGATATACATCAAAGATTAAAGATTGATGTAGTTTACGCCAGACGAATTTTTAACCTTTGATTATCCTGTCCACACCATTACGTCCTAAGTGTTTTTTTTCTGAAAGGCCGACACTTAATAAGTATATCTTGCATGCTGTAAGAACTTAAAGAATATATTAATTTATGATACGTTATTAGAACTAACTGACACCAAACCGATGTTTCCTCATTGGACATGATCTCATTATATTTAAAAGTGAATTTCTCATCCTCCATACAGCTTCATTTAACCCTTACCCTGCTAAATTTTCTATAATGAACTTGTCCATCTTTCAATTTGGACAGTACCATTAACTGTTAAAAGGGTTGCTTACCAAAAATATACTGACTGAATGGCGAACAATGTAGAACAAGGTCAGACTGCACGGATGTGCATGCTGATCATGATCTACACTGGTCGCAAAAGTAGAATCAGTCTTGTCCAAAATGATACGGGTTAAGTAAATCTTCACAAAACTGTACTTGGGCAGCACTAATTTCCTTTCAAATCGTTCTGCATAAATGACTGACGAAGTTATATGATATGCATGTCATTCGTTACGATAAAAAGCATCTTCCTTGAAATACATCATTCAGCAAGATGTCTTTTTTTTTAACAAGAGGGCTCACATATTTACCTACTTGGTTAGATAGATCAATGTCACTTACAGCTGTTGCAATTAAAGGTTTGTTTCTATATTTTTTTCCTTTTTAAGTTGTCAATTCATTTCTTATTTGCTGTATAGCTTAATAGTCATGTATTTAATAAGTTTATAATATCATAAAGGCAATGGTAAAGTAATACGAACTATCTGTGTGAAAATTAGATCATTTTTTTAACCTTTCTTTTTACAAATTTTGAATTAAAAAATGCTAAATATGATCTTTAATATATTTTTTTACAGTTCACCACAATAAATTGTAGTCATATTTCCGTTAATATCGTTTTAATAGTGCAAGAGAGAGACTTTTATCGAAAAGGAAGAAGAAGTTCTTCTATACTATAATAATAGTTTAACAAATAAAATCTGCGAAAAGACACAATTACCATAAAATTCATTTCCAGTTTTGCACGAAATCTCAATTTTCTTTTAATTGAAATACAAAAATTAATATAAATGTCATATAAAAGTGTTATTACTCTAATTTGTTTTATAATATAGATATTACATGTACACGCAGAGCGTATCTGACTTTTGTGTCAAAGTCGTGGCATTTTAAAAATCATCAAACAAAATTTATTATTGCATTCAATTTGATGTGTTCTTTACCAGTAAATAGCCTGAATGTATCTTCCGTTGCAGTTGTATTTACTGTTTGCAGGTATCAATTAAAAATTCTCTTTGTTTAGTATATTCCATATAAATCTTAAACATTTCTAAATGACTTAAATTCACATTTTTCTGTCTTAGTACTTGTATTATTTTGAAATAGCTATTTTTCCGTTTTAAAAAAAAATCTTAATCTTATGTGTGGAAGTCCTGTCCTCTGGCAGATTGAGAAGATTAACCCTTAGCCTGCTGGCGGCAAGTGATTCTGCCTTTGCGACCAGTGCAGACCAAGATCAGCCTGTACATCCGTGCAGTCTGATCATGGTCTGCATTGTTTGCTATTCAGTCAGCAAATTTTCAGTGAACACCCCTTCACATAACAAATGGTACTGTCCAGATTGAATGATGGACCAGTCCATTTTAGAAATTTAGCAGGGTAAGGGTTAAGTGGAAGCATAGAACAGAACGAAGCAAAATGGTAGCAGAAATGGTTTGACCGAGTCTGTTCACAAGAGATGATAAAATGTTCAACTCCTCTCACGGCTTCTAGCTTTTGGCTAAATTTTAGTAAGCAAGAATAACGCAACAAAGAATACAGTGTTCAGATTTACCTCCAGTTAAAAAGATAAGTTGCGATGAATACTTACTATGGCTTTCACTGAAACGAAAAGTGTCACTAAATTAATGAAACAAAACTGAACGGGTCAGTCAGATTGAAACTTACAGGAACAGGGAGAGTTTCTAAGTAAGCGAAGAGTGTCCTTTAATGATGTTACTTGTAACAATATCATACGTTAACAAATATGTTAAAATATTGTTAAATCAAAGTTGTTTTTATTTCTCAGACGAGTGGTAAACAAGATGTTTTTCTTTTCAGAATTTTCAGCAAACTATGTATAATATTTATGAACAAATTATATGCGTATAAATATGAAAAAAGTGTGCAGAATATTTACTCGGTTTCAAAAAGCACAATCTGACTGAAACTTTCATAAATGATAAGTATTGTTAATTATTTTCATAAAAACTGCGCACAAATTTTATACATATAACAGTGGGTAAAAAAGGTTATAATCTACTTGACTTTTAGAAGTTTTATTCTGTTTCAAAAAGCGTATCCCGACACCAGTTAGTTGTATTCAGGTAAATCATAAGCAAATATTCTATTCTGTTTAACATGTTGAAAAAATGTTGTTGTTGTTGTTTTCGTGTTTTTATTAGGTGATACATTAGTGATATCTTTATGATATTTTGTATATTACATAATATTTCAAAACTATTTAATTTTTGACAGTGTATCTGGTATATTGAAAACTATTGAAACAATTGCAAAAACTAATTAGAGTATGAAATTCATAAATTGTTTATTGACTGTTGTCAGCGTTCAGTTTATTAACTGTTACTTTTTTTCTCCGATATGGGTAAATTACGAGATGTAATATATTTATTTCCTTGGTGTAATTTCAATATTTTTTGTTTTGGATGCACATTGTATAAATTCTTTTTTTTTTATGTAACAGAGTGATAAAGTATATTCAAAACCGACGGGGGGCATATAACATAGATTTCATACTGACAGAAATAGCATGTAGATGGTTAACATAATGTATAGCAGAATTTCAAGTAGTTGTATAATGGAATAGGGCAACTAGATTTTATTTTTAAGTAAACATTTTAGATCCGTAAAATCATAAAAAAAACCTTGAAAAACGAAATAAATGTTTTGTGTATTATCATGTAAAGGTTAGTTCCAAATAGCACAATAATTTTGCAACAGAAATTGCCATTACACTTAGCACTTTTAAGTTTAAATCATTGTAAATATTATTTTGGGGTATTTTAACATCGTTTACATTTCCCGTTATGTCTTTAATTTATAGTTCTGTATATGTGTAATGATGAATGTTAGAACTAATAAATTTGAGTTAGAGTTCGAAAGTAATTGATAAATGTTTCTTAAAAATACAAAATAGCTTTTACATCGGTGAAGAATGAATGAATTAATAAATTAAATCATTTCGCAAGAAAAGGTTTTTTTTCCGTGTTGGCAAATCTCTTTTAGATAAATACAGGGAAGAATATGGAATATAGATAAGCGAGTATTGATTTTAGAAAAAAAGATTAGAAGTATATCATTTAAAAGCATATTGTCAGCGTTCAAAAATACCTGAAAGCTTTTATGTATGAAAGAAAAGTTTGTGTTTACTTCTTTAAGAAACAAAATGTTCTTTTGTCAGTGATATTAATTAATATTAAATCATAATTATAAATACTATGTCTGCCCTTTTTACGGTTTTTCAGTACATTTTTGAAAGAATAAAATATGTATCAGGTAATTTCACTGGGAAAAGTTTCGAAGATATGCTAAAAATGTCAAATTTCTCTCGTGAACAGCATATGTGATCGCCATCTGGTGTTCACGCGGTGAAAGTTTTCTTCTTACACGGAAACAAATAATATTCTCTGTCTATTATATCGCCAAATGATAACCGGTCTGAACTAATCTATAACTGTCTTCTACAATCTTTTTAGCCCTAATGCATTCATTTTAGTTTTAGAAATGCAAATTGCCTTGATCTACTTATATAATTATTATATAAGTCTTATTTCCGAACGATTTTAAAATTTTCATATTTGAGCCGCGCCATGAGAAAACCAACATAGTGGGTTTGCGACCAGCATGGATCCAGACCAGCCTGCGCATCCGCGCAGTCAGGTCAGGATCCATGCTGTTCGCTTTCAAAGCCTATTGCAATTAGAGAAACTGTTAGCGAACAGCATGGATCCTGACCAGACTGCGCGGATGCGCAGGCTGGTCTGGATCCATGCTGGTCGCAAACCCACTATGTTGGTTTGCTCATGGCACGGCCCATTTGATAAGTTCATATGATATAATGCATATAATGATTGAGAAACTTTAAATAAAAATTAGTATCAATTATGAAAATTTGATTCTTTTTCACTGCGTTCTGATCTTAAGTGTTTGCATTATGTATTCGCAAAGTCAAACAAGTCATTAACTTGCATATGATAAAACAGATAGCAACACATAAGATTTAGCCTGAATATACGTGTAAACAATTTGTGAGTCAGAATTACATGGTCACAATTTATACATGAAATTCTAGTTGTAATGTATGTGTCACAATATATCGTCTGCCATCATTTTATATTTTCTGTGCTTTTTTTATTTTTCACTCATATTTTATTTTTTATTTTTGTTGCTAAACAGGTTTATGAAATGGTACGAAGTATCAGAAATATATTGTTATGTGCCGTATGTTACAAACTTTCTACAAAACGAGAATTTACGCAATAAAATAAAATAAAAAAACACTGCTTTTTTCTTATATTTCCTAGAAACTCTCTGTCTACATAATTTCTGTACAATAACTGTAATGATGATAGTTATAAATGTCACCATTTTCACTATCGTCGTCATCATCATCATCATCGTCATCAATAAATGGAAGAGGGACAGCAAGTTTGTCAACTGCCTTGTGTATTAAAATTACTTTTAGCTGTATCAAATGAAGGAAAATGAAATTATAACCATCTATAGTTCCAAACTTGTTGTAAGTGAATTAAGAAATAATAAATCTGTTCCTATATTTTATCAGTTAATAAAATATGGGCAGGAGTTTGGATGCGTAATAATTAAATCACGAGTGTGTAGCACGAGTGATTTAATTATTCGCATCCAAACGACTGCCCATGTTTTATTGATTGATAAAATTATTGGAACATATTTATTATTTCGATTCTAACAACGCAAATAATTCGCATTTTACAGTACTACATTTTCAGCGTAATACGTCATTCGGGTCATATGCTGTTACAATTTACCTTCTATGGTTAGAAAGTGTTGCATAGCCAATGGAACGTATATATATTTGTTTATTTTTTATCAGAATTTTGAGAAGTATATATAATTTAGTAATCTAACAGCTCGCAAACTAATTATGAACAGAATCATCAAAATAAGCGAGTTGACCCAGTATTACGAGTGACGAGATTAACTTTTATATGACGTCACATCATTATGACGTCATACTTAATGTCATACATTTATGACGTCACTGCTGAATCATAATTAAGCTAATTGAATTCGCTCGTAGTGATCAGAGCGTGTTTTACGGACCTACACATAGGTCAGTATGAGTTTTTATTATATTTATGTTTTTGAAATGCTGTTTTCAACCGTTTGGCCCTGAAATAATTCGTATGTAATGGAACTAAAGTAGAAGCTCTTATGTTACAATCATAGGGGGGTGAAATGTAACAGCCAACCATATTTTATCGTAGATTCAGGTATAGGCGATCTCGCTATATGTTTATATAGCAATTGCTGCGGATCGTGTTAGAATTTACTGTAAAAGCTAATTGTAAGCAATATTACATTTGGTCACAAGACATAGGTTATGCGTTTATTTTCTGATGACCAATATCCGAAAAAAGACCTGTTGTACTGGATCAGGACTTGTATCATGTTTGGCCAATTGAAATTCCATACAAAAATAAACCTTGTCGTGATAAACGGTGACGTACCCCTGCTAAGCTACACAAAATATATCCAGAACCCAAGGGTCGCATGTTACAAAAATAAAGGTAATGCCGTATAAAAAGGATAAACACTGATGACACCTTTTGTCCTATTAAAGGGGGATAAGGGAAACATTTTAAAGTTTAGCTGAAAGTATTAAATATAATCATATCTAGTATCCTCCTCCTTAATCTGTGACGTATTCAACACAATGATGACGTTCCAATAGTCACATAAAACGTTTTATATATCGATGTTTCCATACCTCATGTTTTTATTTCGATGTAAATGAGATGTGAAACCAAAAACCAAAATTTGTAGACCTGATTGGCGCCATATAACCTATACTGTGTTGGTGCGCCGTAAAACCCAAATAAATAAATATATCGATGTAAACTGCGATGCACCAGGACCTTTCAATGACAGTGATGCTTTAATGTTCAGCTGATCACTTGAATTTCGATGAAGACATCATAATATACTAACTACAAAGCAGGAAATAAATTGCTGGTACTACAATTAGTGCGGTGGGCACCTAAGACGATAAGCTACAATTATGTCAACTCGCACCGAAAATGCAACGTTATGATTAAAAACGTGTAACCCTTAGTTCTAATGAATACTGTCTATAAGCAGAAACCTGTTGATACCTTTATGACCATAAAGTGTTACTTTAACGTCCGGAGTAATCTGTATGGTTGAAGTGGTCACATCGTTAGGTCGGACACGATATTGCTTTGAACAAGTTTGTTTGTAAGAATCCCAGTAATGTATATTCATGACCTCATTGTAAGGGGCATGCTTCCAGTTTAAATCAAAATGTTTGAAAACAAAAAACAACGTATGCCTAATATCATAAATCAACATATAACAAGCTGATATTCCATGAGTATGATGTAAAAAACAGCAGTTTCCGTCAAGTGTAACTTATTAATAATATATGATATAATTAAAATTATATTTTCCCGATATGAGCAATTCCATAAACCAACACCAGTCTTTCTAAATCACATTGTTTCGAAAAGTGTGACATAAATTTTGGAGATGAGTTAATTAATGAAGAGGTATCAGGAAGTGTTTGTGCAAGCCAACACCAATGCATTTCGAACAAACTACCAGTAATGTAATCTATCACTAAACTAACAAGTACTTTTCGGCTTACACAATAATTATTTCCTCAATCTTTTATGTACAAACTGGTAATCCTGAATAAAAAGTAGCATATTCTTAGCAAAGGCTTATCATCTTCCTGCAGTAAAGCGCTCAAAGATACAAAACACCTTAGGCCCTGGAATTTACAGACTCAATTTTTCTTTGTGTTGTAGAAACACAAGAAAAACGTTTTTACTGACTCGCAAGATGTTGGATTAGTAATAGTGGAAAATGAATGTCCTGTAAAATGCAGAGGCAGTTCGTTCGTAATTGATACGTTTAGTGCAAAAAATTATAGTTCTCACATATTGTGAAGGTGTTCGCATTTCACAGAAGCAATAAAGTATTTGCAAATTATGTCAGCAGCTGGATTGATTCATACTCACTCATATTGCGATGCAAATATATGCTTGCAGCAAGGTGCAGAAGACAAATTCAAGATAACTACACAACACATAAATTCATTGATCATATATATATTGTTTTGTGGAAAAATAATAACGGTATCTCACATTATATGAATAATTACGGCGGAAAATTTCAAAGGACCACTGCTTGAATTCATCCGTTAATCTATTTATATTGCAGAACAGTGTTCTAACATGAAAAGCATCGAATCAGATTCCGTCATTAATGCATCCGTTTACACATCTGTGACGACAAAATGGTTCATCAAAATGCAATATAATATATAAAATATAATGTATGAAATTAATATAAATAAAATTGCGATCAAGGTGATACATAAATATTGCTGGAAGTATAAATGGCATGTAGTATGTCTAATCAAACTCCTGTTTCAAATGTTTACATACAAAATAATGTGTAGTATTTATAGTCATGTTCTTCCTATGCATGACTTTATACAAATCACATTTTCAGTACCTTTGAAATGCATACACACATGCAGTACATCAGATAAAACCCGTACTTTGCAAAAATACATGTGCAGTATATCTGATCAAGGTCTTGCTACACAAGAACACATAATTAAACAGTTCTTGAATGCAAGAATGCATATGCAGTATGTCTGACAACTGCCTTGCTATTCAATTACTCATATGCAATATGTCTGATCAAGCTTTTGCTGTAACCAAACAAAAATAAATGAGAAGTATTTCAGATCAAGCGTGTAATACGTCTTATCAAATTCTTGCAATGCTTATGAACGTGTAAAATCAAATGTGTAGTAACTATGTCTGATCAGGTTCTTGCTCTGATCATGTAATCCAGCAGAATCACATATACAGTATGTGTAATTAAGCCTTTGGTATACATATACACATACAAAATAAAATTTACAGTGTTTCTTGTCTACCTTGCTATAAACGTTTAAACCTTAATATATCTGCATGTACTTAGATAAAACAGCTTGTTTATTTTGTCCTAGTGACAAAAATGACATTTGTAATTTGTTTTTTCAGACTCATAAAATGATTGGAAATATAGGAAAACAAGCGCATAGATACTTGCCATGCAGTTACTCATATTCAACATGTCTGATCAAGCTCTTGCTATGCAAATAGATATATACAGACATCAAGCACTTGCTACTAAAATAGACATATACAGTATGTCTGATTAAGATCTTGCTAGGCAAATAGACATATGCATAATGTCTGATCACCCTTTGCTATGCGGTCCGCCCGCTTAGCTCAATAGGGAGAGTGCAGATCTACGGATCACGGGGTCGCGAGTTCGAGACCTGGGCGAGGCGTATGTTCTTCGTGACGATTTGATAAAAGACATTGTGTCTGATATCATTCGTCCTCCACCTCTGATCCATGTGGGAAGTTGGCAGTTACTTGCGGAGAACAGGTTTGTACTGGTACAGAATCCAGGAACATTGGTTAGGTTAACTGCCCGCCGTTACATAACTGAAATACTGTTGAAAAACGGCGTTAAACACAAAACAACTAACCATTCTTTGCTATGCGAGCAGACATGTGCAGTATGTTTGATCGCTCTTGATATGCAAGTACACTATGTTGTAGGTCTGATAACGCTCTTGCTATGCAAGTATAGCAGTATCTATAGACAAAACATCTATTTCTATTTAAGCTCTTGCTATTCAAGTAAACATGTGCAGTATGACTTTTTAAACTATTGCAATGTAATGACTTATATACAGTATGTTTTTGTCAAGCTCCTGCTTTGCAAGTACATGTACTCATATGCAGTACGTTTAATCAGAGAACTCGTATGCATTACGTCTGATCAAGCTCTTGGCAATACACATATGCTGTATGTTTGATGAAGCCCTTTCTTTGCAAGAACTCGTATACTGTATGTCTGATCAAGCTCCTGCTTTGCAAGTACGCATATATAGCACGTTTGATGAAGCTCTATCTTTGCATGTACTCATACATATGTGCTTTATGTCTGATCAAGATTTTGTTATTCATGCACACATTACGCTTTATGTCTGTTCAAGATCTTTCTATGCAAGTACGCATATGTTGTATGATCACATATGTTGTATGTCTGATCAAGTATTTGTAGTGTGTAGTATGTCCGATCAAAATTTTTCTTCGCAAGTGCACGTAATGATAACTTCTCTGATCAAGATATTGTTATGCAAGTACACGTACTGTACAGTATGTCTGATCAAAATTTATATCGCAAGTGCACATAATGATAGCTTGTCTGATCAAGATCTTGCTAGGCAAAAACACATACTGTACAGTTTGTCTGATCAAAATTTATTTCGCAAGTACACAGAATGAAAGCTTATCTGATCAAGATCTTGCTATGCAAGTACACATAATATATAGTACATGTATATCTGATCAAATACATGTACTTCCAATGCAATTTTTGATACAGCTGGTGTGACCACGATGAAATGTTTCACTATTATTCTATTGAAATACGTTATATCTTGCCTTAGATGATGATTTCAGTTCATCATTCGGATGTCTATTCGTACTGTTCAATAATTTCTTTTATATAAACATAAATGCATGTTAAAATCATAAATGACAACTCTTTAACAATTAATAAAAGGACCTAAAGCAAACTAATGTAGGTCTCTATTATAAAATGGTAATACCGTTTTTGTTGAGCCTTTCTTTGACAATTCAACTGTTTTTTTTTCTTGTTTTTTTTTTTATTGTTTCTTTGCTTATTTGAAAGGCAGTCAATTTACATGCATATGCAGGTACATGTGTCAATAGCTTGCTTGATGTCTTCCATTCAGGTTTATATTTTGAAGAAATTGAACCCTCACAGCATTTATCAACAGATGTGCCTTATCTGTAAAGGTAATATTAAATTAAATGCTGCAAAATGTTCTTTTAGAGTAAATATTAGTTTTAAGGGAGTAACTATGTAAGAACTAAACGATCTGCGTGTCAATTTAATTAACATTAAATTCATTCTTTCACCTATGGTATGTGTTTTTTCTCATTGTCGCATAATATGCATTTTATATGAGACTAAATAAAAAAGTTAATGAATTTTACTAAAGCTGTGTAATGATAGCCATATAAAATACATCTTAGTAAAATTCCTTATCGCTAGTTGTGTGTTGTCATACCACCCATTTTAACATAAATCAATCTGAAACACAAATTGCATAAAAACTTGGACACCGACGAAGAAATATTAGCATATTAGCTTGTGCAAAGTAACATCGTCGTCTCTCTAAAACTTAGGTGTGACATTCAAAAACGATTTATGTCAATTCTGGTGCAGAGAAAAAAAAATCCAAATACAGTATCTGCTTAATAAATTATGAGTCACAGTATCATACAAAAAAAACTGTCTGTGGTGGCAGAACTAGTTGTGTTACCAAAGGCTGAAAAATTGTGAATGAGCTGACATGAAAATATATGGATGACACAATACATTTTAGCTTTACATCATCATAAAGGTCGTTATTAAAGCGTATTGTATTGAGGTGATGTTTCACATTAAACAAATAAATGCCAAGATTATGAAGTCTAGTTGTAAATCTGTAAGACAATTATTATTAAGATTCATGAATGACGAGAACACTTTTAAAACATGTGTTTTACAAGACTTAAACAAAATGATATATATATAACGAATTTTACTTCGTAATGCAATTTATATATGTCTATAACTTTCGTTTAATCTATAAAGATCTTAGTAATGTGGGCGTCAAATATGATAGCTATAGTATATGTTTTGATTAAGACTTTATATGCTTATTGCCACATATATTTGAGCTATTCCGTCTTTACTATTTTATGTATTGTGTACATGTTTTTTCTTCACAGAATACTAGTTTATATCAACATTTTACTTATACCTTCTTTACCTTATTTCATATGATTAAGTGTTACTTAATATGAAATATGTATTGTTGACCTTGTACTTGATTGTATCATGTTTTATGGACGAGGAGCATAATGCTCAAGTCTAAAATAAAATTTCTGTTCTGTTCTGTTCTGTTCTATAATTATTATTATGTATTTATGTACAACATCTGTGAACGTAATTATCATGTAAAAGGTGCTATATACATTTGGTATGATAATATGTAAAAAGTGATAGATTCAAAAGCTTATGGATGTATAGTTTTGAAAATGTATTTAAGTTTTAAACTTGTTTTCTTTCGAAATAACATCTGACCATTTTCTTTTAACAAAAACTTTTTTGAAATAAATGTAAATGCTTCTTTAACATGAAAATGCGATGGCCCTGGTGTATTAAGTCTTAAATGAGGGAAGTAATTGGGTAATTCACAATAGTCCCGCCTGTAGACCGTTTTTTGTTATTTTCATCAGATGTAGTACACACTTTCAAGGAAGAAGAAAACCATCTTTATGACCAGAAATGACAAAAATCTTCTCATGTTGCAACACCCTAGCACGGATTTCAGCGCAGCTCAGCTATGAACAACACTGAATGGACCCCATGATTCTTAAGAACCATAAATGTTGTGGGTTTTTAAAAAAAATATAAAATAATGAGTCAAAGCACAAGGTGACTTTTAATGGTTGCCATCTACTGCTGTAAAAACAACGTTGAATAAATATACAGAGAAAATTCCAAGAAATTATTGATAGTAAATTTCGAAATAATGATAATATGAAATTTTACAATATGTAATTATTCAGTTAGTAACATTGTGTATGACAAGACAATGTACTTTTACTACTGATAGGCAAGAATTTTTCAAGCATTTTTACAAGTTGACATACCCTTAAAAATAAAAGGTAATAGCAGGTTTCCCGAAAGCACAGAGCTCCCAAAACACATCCAGATAGCAATACATCGCAAAGAAGATCCGCAGCAAAAAGAAACTGAAACGGAAAAATATAGCAGACAGGTTGTTTAAACAATCCAAGAAGAAGTACATTTTGATTATATGCAAAAAAAGTGGACAAGGAGGAGATAAAAAAGGGTGGGAGTGTTGGGGAACGTGAAAAGTAAAAATCAACACTAATTTTAAAATAGCATTTATAAATGACAGAAAGCAGCAGTTTACTCAGGGCAGAAAGAAAATAGGTGAGAAAACATATAAATCAATCGTAGGATCAAATTCTTCAGAACTTCTGTCTTTAACAACTGTCTCCCAAGTTCATAAATCGTTTTTTAACTTTTTCCTTAATATATCTTAAAGAAAGAATTTCTTTTGATATTTTTATCAAATGAATTGTGATCACATACATAACGTAGGTGGTAAACCGATTCAAGAAAGCCCAAGATTGAATCGGTCCCGAAGAAATTTGTTTAAAAGCTTTAGAAACCTATGAAGTATATTTGATAAGCTTCTTTCTGGGAGGTTAATGTTCTTCTGTGTGCGGTTCAAACCCATTTCGAATATTTGATGAACTCAAAAAGCACAAAACGTAAATACGAAAAATGCAGTTTCTCAGATGCATATCCAAACGTTAAATACATTAATCATCCTAGATTTCTTTGAAGTATGCTCTTCGTTGACCTCTTACTATATAACAACAACGATAAACAGCGGGAATTTCTTTTGCGATACCTATTAACTGATTAACATAACGCGCTTAATTGCGATCATTAATATTCGCACTATTGCGCAATAATATTTAAGTGGCTTACCATGGATAATTGTTTGGAGTGGCCTGGAGGAAACCGTATCGCGGAAGAGAATTTGTCCTCTTGGTAAGTATGTCGAAAACAAATATGTAGCGATTCCTTAATCCTATCCCGAAATACATTTTTTTGATATGGTGTACGTGATATGCACTGGGTTACCCGATTTCCATTATTCATTTTGAATTTCTGTTAATAAGAAATGCTACAAAACTGTCATTCTTGTGTTCACTTGATGTTATTCTTTATACACTAAAATTTTTGAACATCCTAAAACACGTAACACACATTCGCACACACGTTATGTGTGTTCTATTTAGATGATTTTGCTAGGCAGGTAACGTATGAAATAAAAGATAAAATGCTGTTAAACCAAGAAAATTGTTATACTGGAACAATCATTTCATAACATTCTGCCAAAAATAGCTTTTTTGGAATACCTGACTTTTATCCTGTATAAGAAATAGTACGCTAGACGTTACAGATATATCAAAATCCTGCATGTTATCCTTCATCACAGGAAAACATGATACTATAAAGACATTATTAAAGGAGTACGCGTGGTTCTGGACAGAATCGGCCGCCAAATTATCAGAAATGAGAATACCCAAAGATGGACAAAACAATTCTAAAATTTTAGCTTCCAAAAATAGCAAATATCCTCTCTCTATATATAAATCGCTCGAAAGGAATTACAAATATTTTCAACAGAAAAAAAGTTGAATCAGGCGAAGGGATGTACAAAAATGTCATAATTGCCGATCTTCAAGCCAAAGAAATAAGTCTTCAACGTGCAGGTCAGTTCATTGAATCAAAGTTTGAAATGAAGGGATTGTGAGGGTTGTGACAAATAAATATCCTCTATGGTTAAATGTTTTTATATTCAGACAGTTTAGGATGTTATCTTCTATGCACATTTATTTTTTCCTTTTGAGAGTTTCCAGCAAACGTCACACGTACTGTTTTATACCGTTTTACTTCACAACACGGCTTTCGGCTTGCATATGGTCACGTCAGATAGCATCTATCTATGATAGGAAAGGTCTGACAGCTACACTAAGACGTTTGTCTTGAAAGTACTAAAGATGTTCTTCTGATTTCTCAGGGATTTCTTTGTATGTTTCCTTTCGAGAAACTGCGGGCTTACTGTCATATACAATATTAAGTAAATATAAAAAGACAGTATATAATCTCTGCTACTTTAAATAATTTCTAGTCTAAATCAAATGTGCAATTGGCATAAGACACATCTAATCAGTCAGATAATCAGTAATGGCCGGAGTAAATTGAATAAAAGGATGTCCAGTTTGCCTAAAATTGGCCAATTATATGTGACATCATGATCTATGTAATGACTAATATAACAAAACTACCATAAACGGACTTGTTTCGTTGTCCGTATGCCCTTATCCTCTGAAAATAATATAAAATGCCGTCCCTGGTTATCCATTAACATATTATTTTAATTATGCTAGACTCTTTTATAACCATTGCTCTCGTTATATTATCCCCAAGACAAAGTTCCTAAATGGAGTTTTGGTAATGATTGCATTAGTGGTCAGTATTAGGAATGAGGACACGACTTCTTCACAAATAAATGTTACAAAAATAATGACCACACTAATTGATTTAAATGAAGGCCATGAGAAACAGGGAAACGTTCGGATCATCTTGGCGGAAAAAATGAATATGTCACATGGTAAATGAAGTTCATAAATTTTGACTTGACTTTTAGAATCCTTCACGAATTTTAGTTCACATTTCCGGAGAATGAAAATACATTCAATTTTGTTTAAGATTGTTGACAATTTCAAATGTTTTGCCATATAGCTTCTTACGGACGCCTGCGTCGATACAGAGCTTCGTTTTAGAATCTGCTTAAATAAAAAAAAAAGTATTTCATAAACTTAATAAAAGCAAGAACACCATTTGATCATGTTTAAGGCAGTTGTAAATTACAAAATTCATGTTCATTGATATCACCACTTTTTTATCATATCACCATTGAATGAAATAACAGCGTCATTAAGGTCAAACATTTTGTAAAACAATTGTCGCCCATAAAGCATTAATATATTCTGCATGAAATATTAAGATTTTGTCTTATTTGATAACAATGGAAATGTGTTTGGTAATGGGTAACTAACTTTGAATGTATGAAAAGCACATGTGATTTATTGTTGCAAATTATATGCAATATCATTTAGTATTGAAAATCCTATGGGAATATATGACAAGTATGTTATTATTTGATAAATAAAAATTGTATTACCAGGTGCAGAATTGGAAGAACCGTTCATTTCTAAATATACATTAGGTTATTTTCCAGTACATGTATGTGGTCCGGCTGGTAGTCAATGGTCACGAGCTCGAATCCAACTACATTTACTTATACTGATTCTAATAATAACTAAATCCAAGACAAACTATGTTTTTCTTTTACGTAACCAACCCAAGGAGGTTTTTCTTTAGGCTATTGTCTTTCGTATGTTACATCATCTAAATCTCTAAAATGATCACACCGGTGGCAAGTATGGACTATTCACAATTCAAAACAAACTATCTCTTTGAGATTAAGGACGTTTGTCCTAGTTTTGTGTACACAGACATTTATGTAAATTGTAATGATGTTGGTTTTTTTTTTTATTTAATTATCTGTGGTAAACAGTCTCAACCATTTAAAATAATATGTTTGCGTTCTTTCTGGTCCAAACATCTGATTTTGCTCCTGTCACTTCATCATGTCCATAACTTAACAAATCATTAATCATGAGAGCTACCCAGTCAGTTAACTTAAGAAATATTTTGTTACAATGTTTAATAGAACAGAACAGAACTGAACATACAGTTTATTATGACTTATACATATGTACATCGTCAAAATACATACATTTTTATATACGTGTCAATATTTAACAATGTATCTGTTACAAGAACAAATTCAATTCAAATTAAGCGAACAAGAAATTTAGAAACACAAAACAGAGAAAAAAATGCAATGTTTAAAAGTAGTAGTTAAAGATTTATTTCAAAGGAAGTAAGGATATAAATATTAATTTTCATTGGTTATGTTATTAATGACTGAAGTTCTAATGTTAAGAGCTTCCTGTATACATTAACAATTTCAGGTTTGCACGTTGAGATCAATAAGATATGATACTTAACAACAGATGGATTGACGTAGTATACACTTTTAATATATTTTTGTCTTACTTGACGGAAGCAAGGACATATACAAATAAAATGAAATTCGACTTCTATGTCCCTTTGATAACAACATGAACAGTAACGTTCGTCACGACGAATATTGTTTCGTGAATATCCTCAACCCTTAATTTTACAAAATATAATCGTAAACTCTTTGGTATTAAATCTAAGTATGCTTCATATTCAAAAGAGGTTTTAAACACTCTATACATATCTAAAACAGAACTACTTTTCATTTTACCATACCATTCTTGTTTAAATGTATCAATAATTCTACATTTAAATTCACTAATAAAAGCATTTGCACAAACTGTATTTGGATTGTCAAATACATATGAAAATCCATATTCGTTTAACATTTGTAACCCAGTTTTTATAAACTTTATATTACAATCTTTTAAAGCCTGATTATACACAGTTTTAATCATAATATTATTACTGTCAATAACTTTCAACCAATATTTTATAATACGAACATATCTAATTATATATATTCAATGTGCGTCTTGTCAATCTTGAATGAAATAGTGAAACAAGATAAAACATTAAGAGTTTTTGAGCAATTTGAAAGAATACTTGTCATGAATATTGTATTGTCATCTTGTGTTTGTTTTCGCTTTTATGTTTGATCTTGTGGAAGCCATTTTAAAGGAACTGGCGGTTAAAGGGACTGGCATAGTTTTCATTTGAATAATAGAACTCATTGCTATACATCATCATGTTTTACAATTAAAATTGTGTAGAAACGTTTGATGTACGTAAGACATATTTAAACAATGAAAATTGGCTGGTCATGTCTCCAGATTTATATCAAATATTAAAACACTACTTTTAAGTAAAACTAAAATGCTTCGTTGAATTACATTTGTAAAAACACTATTTTTTAAGTTATCGTTCATTACGATTTTGGAGCGTGGTTTTCCTTGTTGAATATTCCTCCTTGCTTTTTTCCACTTCTCAAAACCCCCACAATTTTATCGAGTTCTTACCCATTTTTTTATATTTTGCATTTAATAAGAATGTACCTGTTTTTGGATTTTGAAGCTAACGTATGCTATATTTTTTCCAGTGCAGTTTCTTTTTGTTGCGGGCCTACTTTGCGATGCATGGCTCTCCGGATTTGTTTAATGTGCTCTGTGATTCCGGGAAATCTACCCTTACCTTTCATTTTTTATAATTACAAATATCAAAGAAATAAAATATCCCATTTTAAAATTTCATTCTTTGTAAATTCGCAATCTATATTTAAAAGCGAAGAAGGAAACTGATAACAAAAACAAATTTACAAAGACTTTTTAATTTGTATCTATTTAATTTGTGTCTAATATTCAATTATACTTAATGAAAAGTAAGTATTTTTATGAAAACGATCCTTCGCTTTACCAAAACGAAGCTTGCATGTTTCAAAAAATGATAGGATTAAGTCGTAAAAGAAATAAAATTCTGTAATTTTATTACTTCATTTTCTTTAAATTAAAAAAGAATATTATTCACAATATTTTGTTTGATAAATGTGTCTAAATTAAAAAATATATTTTCAGTACTTTTCAAGACATCGCCAAAAGCGCAAGTGTTTCCTTCGAAGATATATTTAACGTACTGCAATCATTTAATACAAATGTATTCCGATGAAATAGCAATAACAAAACTGGATATCGTTCTGCATAATTTATAGTTCCCATAATACACCATTATCACATTTTCTGAGGTGATTTTCTGATGTCAATTATTCGTTATACTAATAAAATCAGATTGATGGCAAATATATTACTTACTTCTTTCAAAATAATTAACCCAATACCTTTCAATAAATTTTCTCATCTAAGATGGAGTATATTTGAACAGACACTCTGTAGACATTTTGCGGTACACTTATTGGGATAATGACCATTACGTTAGGATAAATAGTGCCTTTAAGACATTAATACATGTATTAATATCCAATATTTATAATTTAATGAAATATGTGTAACTTGCATGACCGGTGAGTGACAGATCAGTTTTATTGTTGCCACTTCAGTTGCGGAAATGTGCACAAACCATGCGTTTTAATTAAATGAATGATTCACGTAGATACACCGACTGATCCGGAGCAATTAGTAAATGTGGATATTGGGAGCCGTTAACATGCATTATTTAATATTATTTTCAGATGTAGTATTAATTTATAATTTATACTGAATTTCAATAACTGTACTAATGAACATGGAAATGATATTTGATTTAAAATTAATTAAAATAAATTTCATGCACAATTGCAGAGGCAAGTGTCATTCATCAAACAGCAGATACAAACTCTACAGCTAACTAAATTGCATACAGATTAACCACAAATATATACTATTCTTTTTTTAAAACTGATGAAAGCGTCCGTAAATAGTAAGAAAAACATATAAATATTTATATAGATTTTCATTAAAGCTTTTGATATATACTAGTAATATGCATTATAGTCTTTGATATGTAATATGAATACAATGAAACATGTTCAAAACATAAAAACATGTTTTACTTGAAATATGAATAAAGCCAAAGTACACTGCAATTCGTAAAGATTTTAACGTCAAAATCAACATGTGAACTTTAGCATCTCCTTTTTATGGAGAAACACATTTCTGTAACACAATGGTAGTTTCGGTGACGTGTTCGAATATTGAATTATCAGTATTTTCCATTAGATTTAGTTTCGTTTTTACGCATACATTGTTTTTATAATTGACATGAAAGGCTTCGGAAGGTTTTGGCCATTGTTTTTGTTGGTTACTTTGTCAGTTCAAGATAATTTTGTAGCAACTCGGTCCTTTGAGCAAAATGTGATTTCTAACCCTTAAGATAATGTTTAGACAGTTATGAAAATAACCATATATGTTTATTTCTTTAAAAGTGCAAGTATTTTAAGGAAGTCAATTATTGCTACTGTAACAAACTGTGGAAAGCAATTCTGATTTGAAAAAAGCAACGTTTTTCTTAAAATAAATGCTACACAAAGTTGTTCATCATTACTTACCCGGATATATTTTTGCCCTTCAAACTAACGACTTCTTATCAATTCTCAAGAATATTCCATAAAAATGATCACAAACGCATGTATTTGCACAATTTTTCAATACTGAACTTTTTCATCTATTTTTTTTTGCATTAGAATTCAACTGTTGTTACGTGCTGTGATGTGTTAACTTGACTGTTATATATGTTATGAATTGAATTCATTGCAATAGATTATATATATATTTATTTTTTGCTTGCATTAATTTATTGTTATTATTTGTTATTATTTATTACATTACTGCGTGCAAATATGATTTTATTTGTATGTAACGATGAACTGTAAATGTTCAAGTTAGATATAATAAAATGTATGTTCTGTTCTATTCTATATATTTAAACACTTGTAGTTTTGTCTAACTATGAGAATAAGCTCGTGAATGACCGTTTACTGGACACTTTTTAAAACAAATACATGTATATATCAAAACGATATCGATATGCATGTTTCATACTACGGATTCCCTCACTAAATGAATACATATGTGCATTTCGAAAGTCCTTTGCGTAGAATTATTTATCATATACAATTCATGCAAAAAATATGAGTCGTGAATACTTCTTAAAGACCTACTTCTGTGGAGTCATCTGGATTCATGAACTGCAAATAAAATATTTCAAGGTGTAAAAAGTGAACTAAATGCAAATAAAAAAGAAT
This sequence comes from Mercenaria mercenaria, assembly GCF_021730395.1. NCBI lineage: Eukaryota > Metazoa > Mollusca > Bivalvia > Venerida > Veneridae > Mercenaria > Mercenaria mercenaria. Next base: position 41,985,542 of record NC_069370.1, read on the forward strand.
ATTATAGCAAAAATTTTCTTGTTCGTTTATTTATATTTGTACGAGTGCCCATGATTAGTAAGAAGAAGGATTTCTTTGTTATTTAAATATCTAATGCAATTTCCGGAAGTACTATGGTTATGGCTACATGTTATAAGATAGAAATTATCAAAATTATTGAAATATTTATATAACTTTTTTGTTTGTATCTTCTTCACCTAAAACATAAACAAACATTGAAAAAATGATGAAAATCATGCAGATTCTGTCTTTGCATTCACGTGATTGATATTATGTTGATTAATTGTTTAAGACATGCGGCTGCTATTGTATGTATGCTTCGAGATAAGCGTGACTGACCTTTGCAAGAGGAGTTGAAACGGTGCATTTTCAACAACAGACATGTCCGTTTTGACACTTTAGATGTCCGTTTTGACACTTTAGATAACATCACAAGAAAAGACTGGAACATTTATAGCAGGAAATCGGTATAAAAAGGTTTATATATACCTACACATTATACAATATTAATACATCTTAAAATAGATATGGCGGTTGCGTGAACAATGATGGACAAGAAGAAACACCATAATGGCCCCAACAAAAATATACAAGAACACGATACAATCTGTTTTGGTTCGTAATCATTACGGTCTTAATTGTTCATACGTAATAAGGAAGAACTTTCTGTGATACAACGCGAACAGATCAGCATTAAAGGACGAAAATGTTCTTAGATTTCTTAAATAGGAAAATGCCAATTATTTTCATAGCATGATGACGTTACCAATCTATCCATATCTGTATCTACAAATAAGAAGTGACCTATTGGTATGGCTACATTGCCTTACTAAAAGGACAACATTATTTCATCGGCATGTTTCTTGTTTACAATTTGATGTGTAGTATTTATGAAAGGCTAGTTTCTTCTACATGTATTTATTTAAGGGTGAACTCCCCTGTCCAGAATATGTTCAAAACTTTGAATGACGTGAAAGACGGTCAGTTCGGGTGAGAAAATTTAAATGTATTTTGACCTTTCACATTTTTGTGTTCTTCCTTGCACTTTCCTAAGACGTCTGCACCTGTACTGATCTGTGGTATGCATGTGTGCAGATCTAGTCTATATTGCTTCCCTGTTTACATAGCTGTGCAAAGTATACAACACAATATATACTGTAGGGCACGGGTGTTTGAGAATAAATTATCTTCCTGCACCGAATTAGTGTCGAAACGAATTTGTATTATACCACTCGCGTATTTGTATGTCCACTTCGGACCGTTATTGTATTTGTTGCAGTGTATTCCATCATCTGAAATTTTGATCATTAATTAAAACTTAATGCGAAATCAATCTAAAAACTAGGAAATATATTTGCAATGATTTGTTTGGGTCAAGTTATTATTCTTTCATCCAGACCCAAAATGTATCTAAACGATACAAAGATGTCTTATTATCTAACAAAGATTGATAAGCTGTTTCTTTATCATCAGGAAGATTTTAATTGAATTAACCGGACTCATCAGTTTCTAGTTTATGGTTCAATGAGTATGGAATAATCGAAAATCTCTGCGTAACTATGTATACAGCGGCACATGGCACTTTGAGATTATACATTATAACTCATATATTTTCTGTTGCATTATTTTTCTTTGGCATATTTGCCTTATTTGTTTTGCATAAAACAAGTATTCTCATGAGTAGCATTTGCGTTAAGAACTTAACAAACGATGTCGTAACGAACACTTCTGGTTATTTAATGACGAATTCGTAGAAAGAACGATCGTTGTCGATAGACTGTCGCGAACACGTTCGTTGGCATAAATTTAACGAAGGCTTCCAGAGTCAGAGTCAGAGACTTTGATCAACCTTAAGTGAACCCGCAGAATTCTTATCAATTGCAATGCATATTTTGTTTATGACACCATTGCTGCAAAAATGAGTGTATTTTCTCATATAATCAGGTTTTGACATTTACGGAGAGGTGAGGTACAAATTTGCTGCGTCTCCAAATCCCACTGCAATGATGATTTATTTATTTCACATTCCCAAGTGAAATACATTTTTAATCAGAAAGAATAAAAAGAAATGCTTAGGTCATGTTTTAATATATTTCCAGACACTTGTGTGTACGATAAATTTAGCGAAAAATGTTACCATTGCACTATAGGCACATAATGTAGGCAATTTAGACAAATGATATTAAACTCGATATTTTTCAGTCCTGTTTGACAAAGGTATAAAGGAAAATGCAACCAAATGCAAAGACAAACTAAATGGCCTAAGACCAGACATAATTGTCAAGTGAAATACTTTTCTACTAAGAAAAGATTAAATGAAATGCTTAGTTCATGTTTTAATATATTCCAAGACATTTGTGTGTTCGATAAATTTAGTGTGAATTATTATCATTACACTATAGGCACATAAATGAAGGCAATGTAGACAAATGTTACTAAAATACGTATTTTTCAGTCCAGTTCGACACTGATATAAAGGAAAATGCAACCAAGCCTTGGTTTTTGTTAAGATGATCCATCGTGAAAATCCTATCTGCAACTCTAATCGTTTTGTCCTTGAATAAAATTGTATTGTTGAAATTTTCTCCTTTTGGACAATCAGCATTGTACACAGTCTCAGACCAGATACCTTTTCTCTTAATCATTTAACTTTTCGAAAATGATTTATCTGGTTAATCATGTTCATAAATCAGCTTTTCTCCAATTGGCTTTTTATTGAAAAATCAAATTGCGTACTGTAGTCTTCCTCCTTGGATAGACAATCTGTTGTACATATCGTATAACACCATAAATAAACAGCTATCATTATATATATATATCCTTTCAGAAACACCAAAGTACAAGTACATTTGTTGAAGTCACGACAATACATCATCAACATGTTCATACGTTATTAGACTCGCCTTTATATGAGCCGTGCCATGAGAAAACCAACATAATGGGTTTGCGACCAGCATGGATCCAGACCAGCCTGCGCATCCGCGCAGTCTGGTCAGGATCCATGCTGTTCGCTTTCAAAGCCTATTACTATTGAAGAAACTGTTAGCGAAGCCACTATGTTGGTTTTCCCATGGCACGGCTCATATAGTCAGATCTGTCTGACTCCGTGATTTGTCCCTTTCTCCGATAATTATTTGTTCTCACAATTTTCTTTTTTTATGTGGCTGTTATTTTCACACTTTTCAAATATGTATTATTCCAACCGCACTTGTATGGTCCAGTTCATTTACCGGAATTATCCTGAGACCGTTTCTTCATCTTTTCTATATTCTGTTCATTTATCATTGGTTTAATTTGAGTTTCCTTTATTCAAATGAATATCTATACTATTGTTTTACGCATAATCATCCCGCCTGTGAGAGTTATAAATGCTTTCCTAATAGATTATTATAAAGTAATGAAAAATTCTTTGTTTGTGAAAAAAAATAAAAAGATTTTATGATCACTTAACAATTTTTAAAACGCTTCCTAAACGGTCAATCAAACGACTATCATACAAATTTGGAATAACCTAAAATATTCATTTGTAGACATCTCAGAAACGTTTGCCCCGCAGTCTGTTTGTCTTTCTCGGAGAATACTATTTAGGTTCAAACGGGCATAGCGTAGGCCAGTATGGTGAATTTCAAGTTGTAATGGTATCGGTAGACATCAGGCCGCCGGCAGGTATTTCAGGCAGGTATCTGGATTGAACTATTGACCTTCTATATTCTAGTTATAGATTCCACTCATGAAAAAAGTCGACCTCTGTTCAGACTCGACCCGACGGCGGTGGCTGGTTCCATGTCAGCAAACTTAACCATTTGACAATGGTGAAGATCAAGATCGCTTAATCATATTCTTAAACACGTTAATTAATCATCAAGCTAACACTGGTCCTTTTTTCTTTCATAACCTTACTTCACCGAGACACAGCGAAACCGTTTTTTTTTTTACTTTCATATGCCTTAACAATATGCTAGATCTAGCATATACATGAGCAATATCAACAAAAATAAAAAAAGCGGAACACCATCAGTAAGTGTCTTCAAAAGCTGGTGGCACTTACGTCGTCGAATTCATTCGAAACTTCCTTCTCTGTAAAGTCATGTCCTAGAAGGTATTCAGGCAGAATTCTTTGAATGCTATATCCATACATCAACGGACTTTGTCAAACAATTGGTTTAACATTTAATGAAACAACGCCGTTGATAATTATTTTTCACCATTTCATTCAAACAAGAGTTCCAACCTGCAAATGCAGCCATAAATGGAGCTATTGATATGTCTCTCCTGAATTCTCAGAAGACAAATAAAGACACGACGTGCTCGTGGTTACATATACAATAACAATTTATTACTGTCAAGAGGGACCATCAAAGGGAGGTGTTATTTCGTTTGGTATCGCTTGTTACATTTTAGCGATCTAATTCTAATTTAACAAAGAATTTTCGAATCGGTTTTCCTTAGAATTTATTTTATAACATCTACGCATTAAAAGGATCTCATAATGGTTAAAAGAAATTTGTTAACTGATTACCGGTCTTACAAAGATCCTCATTAACGTATTATTGTCAATAAGTGTATTTGTTTGTCTTTAATAACTTAAAAGAGAATGAAATAATTTCCTAATGATTTTAAAATTATTGTATTCATATCTTGATACGTGAAATGTAGCTTTTGGGACCAATTTATTTTTCTTCGCGGGCGGGCTTATAATTCTTACGCAAATGAAAAAGAAGATCACGTGCCATAATCAGGATTAATTGGATATTTGTTTTTTGATATCTGCTATAAGCCATTAATTGAACATTATTTGTGCAATCACCCTACGGGAAGGAGACGATCTCGCATTAGTCCTTAATGTGATATATTAAGTGTTTTCATTTGTTTCTTTTTTAGCAAACCTGTTGAGAAAAACACGTCTCGAACTTCCAGAAACGGGCAATGATAGCCGAAATAACACATTTTAGGGCAATATGCCAGACAATATATCAGTATTCGACAGGCATTAGGTGTCAACTTCTCACATATCCTACATGTTTTTAATTATGTTGTTACATATTCTACTGAATATGGCTAAAAACCCACGTTTTCTCACAACATCCCTTTAACAAAATGAACAATAACTATATACTGGGTACCCTACTAGTCTGTTTCGAATGGTCGAGTGGTAGTAAAATGAAATTATAACTTAAATATAATGCAACAGTTGTTATTAGATACAAGCAGACAGCGTATAGTATGGCAGTGGATATGCGTGTATATTATCTTACTCAAAATGGAAATTTCTATTTCTGAAAACTAATATACGAAAACAATTCTTTGACGAAACGTAAAACCGTTAAAAATGGCTGATAAATTGTCCAATTTAAAATTGTTTTCTGATATCTAAGTTGTGGTAAAAATATGGATTTTTCAGACATCTAAATTGATTTGTTCCATTCTATTCTAACCTGACATTTGTACACAAACATACCGCGCGCACATAATACAGGTACGTAACAAATATGTTCGTGTAATTTATGTTAGTCAAAATTATTAATGAATAGCCTGAATATTTCGAAGGACTCGAATGTATGTGTACATTTTGGATTACAATTTCCCACATTCATCATCGTTTTAATTAATAATGAAATATCTATCCCGTTGTCTTATTCCATATTTATAGCAACAATTATTTCCCAGCGCTTACGACACAATTTGTTTCATGAAAATGATTACCGGTGTAAAATAAATATTATACCATGTTATATCATGTTTATGGTGACTTTATAGGGCCGTAATTCTTTTTTATTCCTTAGAACCTTAGGCTACCAATATCTTCTTGCCGTCAATATTGCAGTATATTAAGCATTAGCTATCACTTTCCTTCGCATAAAAAGAGTAATTTTATTGTCTGTTTGTGACTTTAAAGTATACTTAATAAGCTAACACCGCCGTAACAATAAAATACGAGCGATACAGTTTGATAAATATTGAAGCTCATTAAAGATTCGTCTATCACTCAAATACGACTTTTGGTGTAATTAGCCCAGGCTTCCAAACAGGTGGCGGGCCAGTGATACATTTTCAAAATATTCCTTTTATCTTTGATAGATATTTACATGCTAAATGCAACTATACGTCAAATTTGACAGTAAACTTACAAAATGATGGAGAGGTCTATCGTTTAGTTCTGTGCGACAGTAATGTGTTTTTAACTGAATTTTAATGCATATTCTTTCCGGCATGGATCAGAGATAGGTATTCCATCAATATTATCTATTTTGTCTACTTTCAGCCCTAAAAGTAGAAGTACATGTGAGACTACGTCTGTTGAGAAACTCTTTTGAAACATTAAAAACTGCAACCTCTGTTTCATACCAGCCTAATTCTATTCTTGCATTTAAAAATGTCAGAGAAATTCCAAACATACTCAACAACAGTGAAATGAAATTGACGAGGAAAATTCGGGACGGAAGATAAAACCTTTTCAGCTAAATGAAGCCAATTAAGCAATTGAAATAAAATTGACAAAATATATGTTGTTGTTTATGTACTGAAACCTTGTTGAGCACAGTTGACTATGGGCTGTGACTTAAAATGCCGCGATTGTTTATATACTGAAACGGCCGAACATGTGTAGCAATTTAAAATGCTGTGATTGTTCATATACTGAAACCTTGTATGAGCACAGCTGAATATGTGTAGTGACAAAGTGCTGTGTTTGTTCACATACTGAAACCTTGTACGAGCACAGCTGCAAATGCGTACTAGTATTTAAAATGCTGTAGTTTTTTATATACTGAAACCTTGTACGAGTGCAGGCGAATATGCGTAGTGATTTAAAGTGTTGTGATTGTTCATATACTGAAACCCTGTTAGAGCAAGGCTAAATATGCGTAGTAACTTATACGTCTGTGGTTGTTTATATACTGAAACTTTGTATGAGCACAGCTGAATATGCGTAGCGATTTACAACATTACATTTGTTAATCGTATTTCAGCCTATAAGAAAAGTGGACAAACCACGGGGCTTATTATGTGGAAAAAGTATTCTTGGATAACAAAGCTTTTCATAAATTAAAGCACAAATGACTTGCTCCAGTTATTCGCATCAAAGGGAATATAGTATATCCAAATGTAACCGTCGTATCCTTATTAAGCCCTTATCATGCTGAACACGATTTGTTCTGCCTTTGCGACCAGTGGAGATCTGTTCGCCATTCAGTTAGTATGTTTTTGGTAAGCAACTCTTTTAACAGTTAATGCTACTGTCCATATTGAAAGACGGACAAGTTCATTATAGAAATTTAGCAGCGGACGGGTCAAACTGACTTCTTATAGCACTTTCTACGTTGACTTGATGCAAGTTTTAAATAATATCGTAGTTATCCAGTTAATTCCGTAGAGTCCGCAAATGAAACAATGGAGTCAAGCCGAATTACATAAATATTCAAGAAACAGTAACTTTAATAAATGTTACAACAACATCTAGAATAAGGAACTTGATTACCATACAAATACATTGTTACTTCACAAAAATACCTTGATTATTTTTTCGTTTTATCTAACACTAATTTTTAACAATATCTGATTTGTATAAATATGGTTAATAGATATAAACGTTCACATCTATAGCCATACAATGTTGACTGTTCCTTAATCAAAATGAATCAGAAATGATGGACAAATGGTGGTTCAAAAGCATGGTATTAATTTTGAAACACTCGCTCAAATACAATACACATCCCATATCAAAAATCCAGGTTACTATCCTTTTTGTTATTTCATATGAAGGATCCTCATTGAATGGGAGCATGCACGAGTCATACCGCAAGCAATACAAGCTAAAAGTGGATAGTTATCGTGTAGTGGAGTTTGATACAAGTCTTATCAGCAACATCCGTTTGTCCCTTAGAGACTAGCGGCTAGTACATCCATTTATGTAGCACTAAACCTAATCCGTATTATCACAGGTTGGTCCTCACGGGAGTGAAAAAATGCCATTATATAGTATGGTGCCAAAAGTTTTACGCTAGTGTAGTAACATATTAACGTTGACGTCATTTTAAATATGGTTGACATAGTCGACTTGATTTTGTCTGTAATCGGTATTAAACGAACAAATTTCGATGTTTGAGAGCACCCGGACATTATTTCAAATGCAGTTAGAAACTTTCAACGTGATGGCTCAAATTGAAGAATAATACACCTCAGCTTGACGTTAGGACCTTCCGCGGCTGGCGATCTTAATTACAGGTGTTAAAAAAACCCACAAAATAATTTCTGGCACCTTAGTAGAACTTATGTCCTTCAGTACGCCTGTTGGATGTCTTCTTCATATGAAATAATTCTATACACAAAACGAGAACTAGACTCACAGTGTTGGGTGGCAAGCGACCTTAACCGCTGGGACACGGAGGGACTCTCCTGTGACCTTTTGGAGTATTTTTAAGTTTCCTTCACACAGCTTTAACATCAACACCCAGTTTTATATCTATCGGGTAGATTCTTTCGAAAGGCTATTTGTCCTGCTCTAGACTGTAATGGAAATTTACCTTTGGCACTGTATCTGTCATTGTAGCTCTACCTCATTATCTTTAAATAACGGATCAAAACAGCGGTGTTATTCTTAAAGACGACCTACCTCCCGGTCATGGTGTCGTACTTGACAGAGCAGCCATCTCACAGCGGTATACTGAGACCTCGTAACTCAGGGATTTGTTTCTCACAAACACTGGCAAATCCTCTCCGAAGGCTCTTTAACAATAGACGTATTTGATGCTTGTCAATAAGATTGAATATCATTCTGTGTAACATAAAATATAACCGATGGTAATTCTAAGCTCGATTGCTGTTTGACGTTTGATGTTAGGTGGTTTAGTTTCAATTCCCCTTCTCTAGAGAAAAACAACCATTTGTGGATAAAATGGGGTTATAATAAAACTGTGGGTTAACATGATTCACTTGATGTAAAGAAGGTATATTTGCAGTTGTGGTAATAGTTCCAAGTAATCGATTAAATGTACCATGTTATGGACAGTATACGTTATAACAAATATAAATAACTCGAATTTTTGCATCACACAAAGCATATAATAATGTCATCATAAACGCGTATGTTTGCATCGGACAGATCACCGAGCAAAGTCATGATAAGAACACTAATTTGCATCACACTAAGCATCAGATGACGTCATTTTCACACCGTGTAACCGGTGCCAGTATTGACAGATTACTGCCAACGTTTGATGGTGAATAACAGGCGGGTAATATATGTTGGTGTGATGAGATGCTGTAATGAAAATACAATTTTAGAGGTCAATATCATCTGCAGTCGATATCTCAATAATAAAATATTTCTGACAGGGTTAAAAGTCAGTTTTTTTTTCCAAAATATGAAAATGATTTTTTGGCGGCCGGTATTGATTTCATCATTACTTCCTGTTTATATCTGGGTGAAGGTCATTTAACAGCTGATATTGTACATTTTGATTGGTGGGTGAAACATTCCACAGTTTTCGGAATGGAATATGCTCTGAGCTGTATTGTTAGACAGTATAATCCTTTGCACGTCATAAAAATGAATCCCCTGCGACAGTTCGACTTTGCCACTCTATTACGGAGTGGTCTCCCATAAACGATTTACAGTCAACTCGTCCCCCAGTCAACTCGTCCCTATTTTGGTCATTTTGTATCCTTGGCGATTTCAAAAATGGCCATTCCCCCCCCCCACCAACACACACACACACACACACACACACACACACACACACACTTTTTGGTCTCTCTTTTAAGTCTGATTTGTTTTTGTCAAAGTTTCCTAGATTATGATTAATATTATTATGATGTAAAATAATGTGTTCTGTAAAATATGTTCTACATAGAAAAACATGAAAAGTTTACTTTAAAAACTACATTTTGTTTTGCTTTATAAATACTCGATCGTATGTAAAGGTGCAGCGTGCATGCACGTTTCGTATTTTAAAGTATGCATAAACTAATGCGGCCGTGTATCTTTTTAAAATATACTTCTTGTTCTGTTTAAAACTTCTATTGTTTTAAATAAACTCCAGTAATTTCAGGTTAACGAATACATTTTCTCTCAGGATCATGTACACTAAATATAAAATGTTCATGTCTTAAAAAAAAAAAACAAATAGGCTTCCAACCTCGTGTGCGAAAAGGTGAAATGCTGAATTGTTTGACAGATTTTTTATAACATAGAAACTCTATGCTAGCGGCAAATGATTTGACAGAAACAAGAGATGACTTTTTAATATTACATATTTTTGTGGAATTGAAACGAGAAACTATCATTAGTTTTACATTTTTCCGGGACAGAAAGTATATTGCTACATGTTGTTCATAGAAAAGTGTTTAGTTGATAATCAGTTCTCAATGACAGTAACAGTCGAAATACAGAATTGTTCAGAACAAGAAGAGGAAACTGTCTAGACAGGCTGAGGTGTTAAGTGATGTACATTTTGCCTTTTAAAACATAGACTTAAATTGTCTATGAACTATTTTATAGTGAATATTAAACCTCTTTTTTCTTCTTTTTTCTCAAAAGGTAGCCAGGGGTGCGAACTTAAAATATAGCAGCATAGTTCTACTTCATTTTCAATTTGTAAGGTTTGAAATTATTTGAAATGTACATGTTTAGTATCATTTAACAACACACAGACTACTTGGCGAACTGCGTGAGATAGACAGTAATTATAAACATATTAGAGAAAAGACTTTTTACGCAAGACCTCCGACGTACTCTAAGGAAAAATGATTATCAGTGCTAAACAGGTATTACCAAACACAAGCCTCTGTAAAATGTTTTCCATAATCTTCTTACAAGTTTGGTTTATACAACATGATTTGCATTGGTCTCTAGGGTGTAACATTCGTTTTGAAATGAAAATTCGCTTAATGGGAGGAAACCAAAACGACCTCATGATCCTTACACCATTTTCAAGACTGTATGCCATTTGCAGCGCGAGAGTCGCTCATTAATGTCTTATTCCTTGTATGTTGGACGATTTTCCCAAGATCACAAAATATAATATTTATATAAGTATTTTACTGTCAAATGCAACAAAAGAATAACACAATTATTATCACTGTAGCTATTCTACAAGAAAAGAATCGATCGTAAATGCTTAGTTACATTGAAATATACACACTCGGTCCTGGACAACAACAATTATGGTGTATAATATACAGAATATGAACAAAATTTATCAAATGGGCAAGTTTTATGCTGGTGGAATTCAGCTGTAAGTGAACAGACATAAGTTATAACTGAATTCGCTTTAACGAACATTCATAGTAATTCAAACTAATTTTGCAGTGAAATATGATTGAAGTGTTTAATTTCTGTTGTTACTACATTTGAGGATGAATTATTACGGTAACATATTTCCTACAAACATCATTCAGTAATGTAAGTAGTTTCTATAAAAGGTACGCAAAAATAGCGAAATCAACTGAAACGCAATGTCGTATTTCTGCGCAACCGTTACTCGTTTTCTGAGCTTTTCTGCCAGATAAAGTCCCTTTTAAAAACAAAGCAGCATTTGTTCATATCCCGGACTAGTTTTGAAGCCTTTAACATTTTCTAGAAAAGCCCTGTACAAATGATATTTATTGTACATGATCCTGAGAGATGAATGTGTTCATGTATTATCTGAAATTACTTAAGTTCTTTCTGACTATGGCGATTCCGGTTCGCGTACATATTTTCAAGTTCTTAGTCAAACTGCAATATGTAACTCGTCAGAAATATCAATCTGATGATATCTCCAGTCAATGGACAGCAGATTCGCGCAGAAAAAAATTGTCATTATAGTCAGGGTAAAACCACAACAACCAAATGTTACGTACCTATTTCTCAGCGACAAAATATTGGTGCAGTGATCTGTCAACATTGGCACCGGTAATACGGTGTGATTTTACTCTTAAGTAAAACATATTATTTGGTTTTATTACAAATTGTAATATATATTAATATATAATTTATTTATACATTAAATCCCGTAAGGAAATCCAACTGTTCATCATACATATTACACATGATGATTTTAGTAAATATGTATTTAATGTATCTACATTTAATATTTAATGTACCTGTCTACTGTGACATCTATTACTTGCCAGGTATTGCAAATATTCTATATCAATTATCTTTTAGCTGCTGGTGTTTTTGCGATTGCTGATCAATTTCATAAAACCGATGACAATACAGTTTGTAATTAACCTACATGTTACACTTACATACATATAAAACAACTTGTACAAACTTATATGATTGAAAAGGGGATCGAAAACTACGCCGTCTATCTGTCAATAATTAATTGTTATAATGTTTATATACAAATGTACCTTGATATTTTGTTACTACCGCGTTTCTGATCTACGCTGTCCTTAACTTTGGTGTATCATGTGGATTAGGACTATGCACGTGGCCAGTTTGAACTCTGCAATGTTGTTTTACCATTGACCGTTCTAAGTATTTGCTCTACAACGTTCCTTTGTTATATTTTCTGGTTCTTTGGGATCATGGAGTACGTTCGTATTTACTACAAAAGAGTTCGCTTACGCCGGTTCTAGGCGGTGTGAGGGTTGTTGCACATTTTATTACCTCTCATGAACTGATTCAGTCAAACCAAGTATGGTGTTAAATTGCTTGGTTGCGTTCTATGCTTCCAAAGGATCTTTTCACAGTGTTATTGTTATTTGATTATTTGCACATGTAGTTGATGCACAGATCCAATACTTGATATATCAATGTATAAAATATTTTGTTTCTTTTTAAGGGGCTGCTTTTTCTCATTTGGCATTTGTCCTGCTTAATATTTCAAATGTTGCATGAGGGAGTCTACAATGAACGAGGTAATCCTCAAAGCAGGGAACTGCAAAGGCGTTTGTCCTGTTACAGCAGGAAGAATGTGAGAAGCACGACGTAATGCCAAATTTTTCAACGGTCTTTGGAAGGAAACTTGAAGAAAACATTTTATTGTATTGCGTGATTCAAAATGTCTAAGACTGAGCCGAAACCAAGATATGAAGATTTTTACAGCCGTATATTAACATCTAAAGTTATTATTGGTATTTTTGTTTTACGTAATGCCTTTGAATTTAATGAAAATGCGAATCTGTGTAACAATAAAGTTTAATATATTTTCCACCAGTCCCCTCATTTTCCTATAACCAACCGTCCCAGTGTGGTTCCCCTATTTACTTGCGATTTGTTCGTACATGGTGCATTTGATAATATGGTGTATTTTTTCTTGAATGTTTTTGTTGCACTATTTACTGTTGTCTCTGAATAACGTATTTGTCTAAATAGTTACCTTGCAGACGGAATATTAAGTAATGCATCTTACAGCTTCAAAAAAAAAAATAAATAAAATAAAATAAAAACCCTCATTTCAGACATATTTAGCTGTGGTCAGGTTTTGATTTCTTTATTTATTCAGTGTTTACGCGGGGAATGCTTTTATTATTCATTTTTCATTTATGATTAATAAATTGGATATATAGAAAGTCACTTATGTTCTTTACCGGTTGTTTTTCAAGCTTTTCATTTCGTTTCGTAGCATCCGTCTCGAATATTTACACCGTCTGAAGTCCAGAACTGAGTGGTTTCCAGTCTAGACGGGTTATATTTTCAGTTAATGATACTTGTTATGGACTTAAACAATTGTTTCAATTTAATAAATTATTAAGTTTAACAAGTTTCAGGGATTTCGCTTTAGAAGGGTTCCACTATGTTTATGTAATAAACTCTTTATGTTTGTGCTTTACTTCATTGTATTTTCCATTGTTCTTCCTTTCCAAATCCTTTATTGATCAGTTAATTATCGTGTGTCCTCAATTCTATCGTCTTAGTTAGAACATGTAAGTTTTCCTACACAATGTATGTTGCTTTGATGCGGGTGTAACACATGTTTATCTAGATAGCTTTAGATTGTATATGCATGTATGTGAAAGTATATACTCATGTTATATAAAAATTGATTACAGCTGTCATAAAATACGGTATTGAGTAGACAATAAGACAAACCTATCACTATAATAAAAAAGACATATCTTTTAAACTTATTACCGAAAATGAATTAAAATTTACTGTTTTCAAACGAATACAAGTGCGTGCAGTTTATTACTACATGCATGCTGTTGCATTGTACACGCTTTGAGGACTTTTATATTCTCTTTTATGTCGTTTACTCTATTCCTGAAACATATCAATACACGCTCAACCAAGTGAGAAATATAGATTCATTATTCACAAGATAGTTTCAAACACTGAATTTTACAGTTTACCGGGTTCATTTTTGTTTCCTGTAAATCAAAAATTTTGTGAAAGATACAAATTCATACCACATTGGATGCAGAATAACTCATTCTTGATATCGTAATATTTGAGAGATGAAAGGGTTGTTTTCTTAAAGATAAAAACGAAAATGAAGTAACCTCTTAAATTTATAACCTCCACTATTTCATGCATATCTATCAGACGCGTTTAAATCAAGCTACCTGTCAACGCCTGGCACATTAATCATAATAAGTAGCGCCTCCCTTATATATCCTTGCGCGTTTGAAAACTTGATTTACGCTAATTTCATGCATATATCTACAGTCGTATCAAGACAAATACGAAGGTATCAGAGCATAGCAAACATTAGCAAACGCTGTATTACTGCCGGACTACTTGCTTTTGTGCAGACTACTGTGTGGGCTTCCCTACAGCGGAGGATTCGATAATCACTATATTCCTTTGATATATATTTTTATTTTGCTTTTCCTGTATGTAATACTAATTCTCTCGCTTAAGTATATTAATCTTAATACGTTTGTTCAATGATGTTTAAAGAAGGAGTTCCCACCGTGGCTAAATATTTAAATATTAATATAGATATTGATATTAATATAAAAAGGTGAATCATTGATATTAGTACAACAAGTTCATTATGAGATGAACCAACACCAGATCTACGGGGCAAGCAAATAATCCTATATCATTGTTATCATCTAGAACAAAACAAGTAAGAAATTATGACTGGAAATAAATAGTAATATAATGCTCTAAAATAGTATTGTTACGAATGCAACAGCTCAAGCACATGGAGAAAAAAAAAACATGCAAGTATTTTTGGCATTCTTATTTAAAAATGTAATCTTAATAACGAGTCATTAAAGACTGTTATTCAGAAAGGAAATTGGTACTCTAAATGTTCTTGAATAAATAAATGGAAACACTAAATGTTAAAATATGCATATGTTAAAGGCAAGAGAGACATATATGGCATTTCATACAGTTTCATATCCATATTAATGAACCCACATGTAACATGCACTTTCAAATCATTATACGAGATACCCTTTTTATTTGGTGGAGTTCTAATTCGTTTTAATTAGAGCGAAAATTCATATAGCCTTTCAAGCGACTTGTATAACATTTGATACAATGTCGCATAAGCCGAGTCTAATTGACATGAGGGCAGTTGCACGTTTCAAAAACTTCTAATGAACAGCTTCAGTCAAACTGAGCCATCTATTATGTTACTTAATTGCACTATATGTTTCCAACAGACTCATTTTATTCAAATGTTACTTAGGAAATAAAAGAGAAAATATTGTAAAAGTGTTTTATATATATTTCTTTACAATTGCCTTTGGTCTCATATATTATCTAAACATTTCGTTAAGAGAATAAAGCCGTCTTGTTTCGAAAAAAAAAACAACAAAAAAACAATGAACGTTGCGACAAGTTTTAATAATGTACTTTATTACTTTATTTTGTAAAATGTCGGCACATTTCGAAATACCCATAAACATTTCAATCATATAAACAATAACTATATTTTGCAATAGAATAGCATTTATTGTAAACTGGTTTTCACGTTTGTTCTGTTTTATTTTTCCTGTTGTTTTTTTTTTTTTTTTTTTCGTCATCCAAAAGATACATTATTTGTATGAAAAGCTGTGATTCTCTACATAATAAAGCATCAAAGGTCTACGTTTTTCTCTTCCTGTTCTTGATTTCACTAGGTTTAATATTTGAGCCGTGCCATGAGAAAACCAACATAGTCGGTTTGAGACCAGCATGGATCCAGACCAGCCTGCGCATCCGCGCAGTCTGGTCAGGATCCATGCTGTTCGCTTTCAAAGTCTATTGCAATTAGAGAAACCGTTAGTGAACAGCATGGATCCTGACCAGACTGCGCGGATGCGCAGGCTGGTCTGGATCCCTGCTGGTCACAAAGCCACTATGTTGGTTTTCCCATGACACGGCTCATTTACTGTTTGACGTATCATATTACAACAAATCGACGCAAACAACAGACAGTGTTACAACCAAATAAATTACATGGACCGTTATTAATGTATGTATGAAAGTCGTTGGTATTTGCCACAATCGTGCCATTACCATTATATGAATCTCGTAACTAATCCTTAAATATCATTTCAAGCTATGTATCTATTTTAGGATAAAGACAAACCCGGATTTAACATGAAACAGTTTTTTTATGCAAATGTAAATAGATCTAAAGCCAAGAAAGATATATAAAGCTAATGTTTGTATTTTGCAATGCATACATTATTTACATACGTCCTTCAAGTATTTTTCTTCTCTCAGAGTCTCTAATTGCAAAACAGAGTTACACAAGTTTTTCCTGTTCTCTCACCCTTTTATGATCTACAAGGATGTTTCTTTGAATAATGTTGCTTTGACCATAAAATGAATGAAACTTTGAAATGCTATCAAAACGCCCCACCGTTTGAGGCGTATGACATTTGTTGCTTGTGAGAGAAAACAATAATATTACAATATTTTTATCAATGTTTCGAACACTCCCTGTCTTTGTGAATTAATAAATACAATATGCTAAAGTAATATAATAAGCAAGTAAATTTGATAAAAACTACGGCATTCAATTCGTGCCTGGCTTCATTTTATATATTTGCGAATTAAATGTCACTGTGAGTGTGGCAAAAATATTTTCAATTATAAGAACAGAATATAGCTCACATGCAACATATAGTATTGAATATTATATTTTAGGCATTTTCTGGCTGAGGAGTGTCTGTATAGGATGTTAACAGGGTTAGGTTTGGTACAGTTAGCTGAAAGCTACATCTCACACATGCTATTACTCCTTTCTAACCGGTGTGAACTGAGCATTAATTAATTGTCCCTAAAACACATATGCTAATGCAAGCAATATGAACTATTTGTTCTTCTTGGCCATCTGAGAAATAAAGTTAAATCCAAAGCATAATTGCTATTCCCCGAATCACACTATTTGTATAAATGCCGATCCATGAATGCTTACGATCCCAGCAGCGTCGTTATCATGAATTTTTAAACGAAACGCACCCCTAGACAAATTCGCGTAAAATTGTGCATGCGGTTTGTTTTTGTCCCTAAATAACCTTGCAAGAACTTTTTCAATGTTACATACAAGGGTATACGGTTTCAACTATGATATATGATATTTACCTATTCGAAGAAGATTTAATTACATTACTTTGATATAGAAATTCCATAGGGGAATTATTTAATAATATCAGATGTACATGTATGTGTGCAGCATTCGGCTGCAAAAATATAAGTTATTCTTTGCCAATCAGCATATTTCACAAAATTTCAGGAGTACTCATTCAATCTTTAGAGCTTGTCACGACATGGCCAAGATAAGGGCTATAATTTAAAATACACGACAAAATTCCAATCATATGGTGGAGTTATTGGCTTTCATTGCAAGGCCAGACCAAAAGGACCTCTCTGGACTTTACCTCAGACTAGATATGGGCAACTGAATGAATCGCCGATCTTTCACAATCTGGTTAGGTAACTTTCTCATTTGGAAAAGTAGCTTTTACGTAGAGAATAGTTTATTCAAGCAAATATAATGCCAAAAGGCCATATGAACAGCAATACCATATATGAAAACAAGATAAGAACAAATAGAATGTTTGCAATAGTGGCAAAACTGTTTGTTACGATGTGTATTTTCTAAATATGGCTTGTGGAAATATACATTTCACTTCAATGTTTATTGTCCTCATAATCGATGACATTCGTATAAGGATAACATGCTTAATGACAATTACTACCAATCAGACACATAACATCAGTGTCATCACAAACATTTTCTGCATCTAGTCCCATAAAGGGCTTCACATCGCCATTTTTATATTGTTGTTAACCGTCTCTGGAACGTTTGATGTTCAAACGTTACGCTGTTGGCAATATCTTGGGGTTTGGGTTCTGCTAATGTTACATAACAATGTTCGTGCAAATATTACATTGCATGCTCGAGCAATTTGAGCTCGCTTTTCAATTAACTACGAACTATGACATAAAATACTTAACTGGGTATTTCAATTTTCACTTTCCATTGGACTTACTGGACTTGTTATTTCTGTATTTTAAGCTCATAGGGTTCACTCAATGGAACTTTATAATAGTGTTGCTCGGGTGTGATGGTTGTTGGTGACTCATTATATTTCATGAACAGACTCAATAAAACCGGGTCTGCTGCTATTTCTCTTGGTTGCGATATATGCCTCAGAAAGGTCTTCTCAACTTGCTTTTGCAATTTGAGTTTTCTGTTGCAATCAATGTGGACCCTGATATTGTATCTCAAATAGCATGGGCTTAATGGAGAAATACTACCGGCTGGTTATCATACCCTCCACCATGATATTTTAATAGAGTATGATTTATCCAACACTTGAAAGCCTTTTGATTCGGAAAATAGCAGCTACGCATGTGGTAGAATATTAGAAGAAAAAAAACTATTGAAACTCTCTGTAGTGTAAATTATATTTATGTTTTTCACTGTTTACATTGTTTTATGAAATAAGATTATTCATAATAAGTATCCAAACAATCATAACTGACTATCCCACTTCTGAACAACTGACTATCCGTACAAACTGCTAAACGTCAGCACATCAAACACTTCATTGACAGAATTTAGAATAGTTGGATCAAAACCTACATTCTACGCATAACTGTTTTATATTAGGAAACAATGAACCTAATGAATGCGTTCTTGCAAAAGAAAAGAAGGAAACCGAAATGAAGATTAATCAACTTTAAGTTTTAAGAATAGAAATTGCTTGCATCAGGTTTGCTGCATCTCTTACCTTGACAGAACTGACAGGGAGATCCTTTTTCCCAAGCTTCCCATGTACCAGAATGTGTAAAAACTCTAGAAAACAAATATTTCAGAAGGTAGACAACACCTGCAAGCTAAATGCAAAATACAAGGGAAGCAACTCCAACAGTATAGATAATAGTAGGCGGGGTAATACTTATCTAAACAGATCATGATTGACAGGTACAGATCAATGGCACCATAACATCGTGACAAATCAAATATAGGTCTGCCTAACTATGGCGAAAACTGCTAAAGCATTGGCAGAGACATGTTCAATTTAACAATACAGACAGAATACAACATAATCGATAAAAACATAAAGATCTATATCACGCAACTGTCTGTAGTTTATCGTTCCCAACACAAGAGTTTAATAAATGAAATTACGTAATAGCCTCAGTTTTCAAGCGGAAGTTGTCTGTATCTAATACAAGAGATGCAGAGAAAATATATATCGCTCTCCTGAAATATACGTAGTGCTTGCATGTAGAAATTAACAACTAGAAACATGTCCTATATTACACCAGAAAGCAAGCAAGCCTAAATGGATGATTTCTTGGAAAATAGAAGGAAGAAGTCGAAATGAAAAGCCTTTATTTTTCAGTTTAAATCGCACCATCTTTCCTGTATTTTAACACTTGACAAAATTACCAGGACGCTTTTTATTTCTTTTTAGCTTTCGTTCGTGCCTACCAATGTTGCGTACACATTCTCATTAATACCTTTAATAGAATATAATATTCTAAATATAGTCCCGACGACTCAAATACTGTATAATTCTTTCTATACTCGCTGTTAGGCAGACCGCGAAAAGAAGGAATGTAAAGACAATGATGATATGACCCTTAGTGGCTTTGATATTGAAAAGAGTGGGGGCATCCTTGACCGAGTGGTTAAGGTCGCTGGCTCTGACTGAGTCTGTACATGAGAGGCAACGAAATGTGAAACACCTCCAATGTTCATAGCGTCGGCTTCAGCAGAACTCGAGAATTCAACAAAAGTTGTCTAAATACAGGGTGTTCGACTATTTGAAGCTCTTTCACATACTACCAGTGTTATCAACATTTTCTAAGCTGAAAAAGGGCATAATGTTGTAGATATGGAACCTAGCTCAAAATGGTCATTTCATGATATCGAATACTCAGAAAAATGTCTGAAAGTATTTAATATAACGGTTCCTGAGAAACAACCGTTACAAAACTTGTACCAAAATTTCTTTGCGAAAAGGGGTACAATTTTGCCAAACTGTTATCTAGAGTTAAAACTTGCCATGTTTCGTCAACTCATGATGTCAAAGACTTGTGTGAATTTGAAAACAATTGGTCAAGTAGCTCCCAAGGCATATAATTACAAGGAAAACTTGAACAAAACTATGTTTTAACGGTACATTTTTACAAAAAAAAAACAACAAAAAAAAAAAACAAAAAACACAAGAGTTATGTAACTTATCCAGTGAGGTCATCTCATGATGTCAAAAACTTGGTGCAGTATAAAGGTATTCGGCTTTGTACTTTCAAAGAAGCCTACTTGTATGCAAAACTTTAAACAGATTTAAAGTAAATAAGGGACAATATTTTAAGTTTGAAAGCATTTGGACCTTTGCGTTTTGAGAAAACTGCTTACATGCAAAACTGAAGCCAAAATTTCTATAAAATAAGTAGGAATAATTGTAAGGAGACCTGTTGACCTCCCTATCTTTTACAAGGGAAGTTGCTGATAGTGTTTGGTGAATATATGTCTAGTATATATTGTATCTGGCAATTGTAATTACTAAACAAATTAATTGTTGTTTGGAATTTGACAAAAATGTTAACTTAGCACTGTCCATATTTGGTGGAAACTATTCTTAGGTTCGTATCCAAGGGGTATTTTTCAAGTTTTCATTGGTTAATTATTACGCAAATATATATTTTTGAAAACAATGGCCATCGCGCATGTACCAAAAAATCGACCAAACGGGCAGAACGAATTTATACACTGAAAGCGAAAGACGTATTTTTAATCTGATAAAATAGATTTTTTTCTGAGTTAACGAGGGAAATACATGGCATTGTTCAGTAAGTTTGAATTTTGCTTAACTTTTGATTTCTGATAATTTTAGAATGATTTTTTCATAATTTATAGAAATACGGTAATGAGCAAGCAACATTTTTACTTATTATTTTTGACAAGTTCACATAGTCCTTTGTTAGAGCTTGGACCTGGTTTTCTCTTTCTCATTGTTTCTTAAACTTTTCACTTTTCATTGTATTAAACATGTTTATTTGTATTTGTTAATTTTGTACTATTACTTATTATATGTTATTATTAATTTTAGATAACCGTTGTTGATGTACGATATTGTTTGAAGTACCAATAAAAGACTAAACGAGTATATTGAATAGTCCAATTTGTAAACCCCTGGAACTCGGTTATACCAGGCTCGTACCAGTGTTAATGGTGCGAGGCCGTGACATTCTTTAACAATAATTTTGACAAGATAAAAGATTTTGTTATGTTGCTTGCCCAGTGAATCAATTAAATTATGCCAGATACATGTATTAAGTTCGGAAGCATTTGGTCGTGTAGTTTGGGAAACATGCCTACATTCACAACTTTTTGACGAAGACGACTATACCGACACGGACGCCAACGAAAGGGTGATTACAATAGCTCTACTATTTAAAAAAAACAAACCCTCAAATTGTTGAGTTAAAACATTGGACTGACTCCATGATCTAAAAGAACAAAAACAACACTAAGTCCAAGTACATGTATATTATTTACGGTCGCCATTAGGCACATTAAAGACAGTTAAAAAATCTGTTAAAAGATCATTTTGAAACATACAGCTCAACCAAGCAAAGCAATAACAGGCTCGGTTTGACTGCGTCTGGTCCTGGGTGTAAAAAAAACCCCCAAACCCCCCCCAAAAAACAAACAAGCATAAATTACGGTCAGCAAAGTAGGATGAGTACATATATTAAGGTTCTATTGACATCGAGGCGTATGTGTTCAGTGATGCCTTCACTAGAGGTAGCACGTCTTTAAGGTTGTCAGTTACTTTTTGAGAGCAGTTTGATACTAGCAACGAATCGAGGATCACGTAGATCTTGACTTAAGGACATATATAACTGAAATAATGTAACAGCTGAAAATACAACATAAAACCCCAACAAAACACATTGGACTTGTCTTCGCCGCTTTTTCAGTCGAAACAGCATTTTGAGTTAAGATTTATTTCATGGGAGGAAGCTATATATCTGGTCTAAGGAAGGTCGGTATCTCTTTTTCCATAAGCACGTGCCTGAAGCAGTGCTAGGAGGTGAACATTATGCCTTTTTCCATCATTAAAACTGAAAGGTGGTCATGTCATTCGACTTAAAACTAACAAAACAATTGCAAATAAGCTAAAGAAAGAGCAAGGGCAATGTTATTTGAAACATAAATGCAATCTTGTCATTTTAGAATTCTTTTTGACGCAACAATCAAATAAGCAAACGTCCGACGTAATCACTGGATGTAAAGGCTGATGAATCATAACTCTTGTTTTAGGGATAGTCCTTTCTCAATTAAATAACAACACTTTTATTATTTGCTGACTCTGTGTAATTGAAATACTTTATCAAATTACAATTTTTAAGTAAAGAATCCATCTTTGAAAATTAGTTTCTAATCATTCTTCTCTAAAACTTTATTTAATTTCACGAATTCTCGATATCAAATTAAGAAAATATCTAAAACATTGAAATGAAAAGGAAATTAGAAATAAACTTCAGTTTGTGTCCTTAATAATGAAAATACAAGTTTCTGTCCCAACTTAGTGTCAATGCCAAAGTCATCAAGCAACTACCAAAATAATGTTGAATGAATATTGGACAGTACATTTAATTTAAGTCTCTGTGAAGTTAGCAGAATAGCAGAATACCTTTTTTTTCATTTTATCTCGCATCTGTATGATAATCAAAATTAACCTAAGCCTAATTTTGGCGGTAAACATGTTACTATTATAATTTGTTAGAAAAACATTTTTGTCAGTTAAAAGAACAACTTTAAACATTATACGTCTCGCATATTACCTCGCACAATTAAAATTAGCCTAAGACATTTTTTGCAACACACATGTTACCATTATTGCTTTAATGGCTGTTAGTAAATCATAGAACAACTTCAGCAGAACAGACAGAATAGCATTAGAATTATAATGGTAATATATTTACCACAAAAATAGTCTTAGGCTAATTTCAATTGTCATACAGATGCGAGGTAAAATGAAAAAAAAAAACAACTCATTTAGCACTTTGGTCTTTTTAGTGTTGTTTTGCTATTCTGCTTGAGTTGTTTTGCTATTCTGCTATTCTGTTGGAGTTATTCTGCTATTCTGTTATTCTGCTGGAGTTATTATGCTATTCTGCTGGTGTTATTCTGCGTTTTTGCTATTCTGCTGGAGTTATTCTGCTATTCTGCTAGAGTTATTCTGCTATTCTTCTAGCTTAGGCTAATGTTAATTGTGCGAGGTAATATGCGTGACGTAAAATGTTTAAAGTCGGTCTTAAAGTTATTTTTTAACTGACGAAAATGGTTTTCTAACAAATTATGGTTACATATTTACCGCAAAAATAGTCTTAGGCTAATTTTAATTGTCATACAGATGCGAGGTGAAATGAAAAAAAAAGTTATTCTGCTATTCTGCTGGAGTTATTCTGCTATACTGCTGTTCTGCTGGAGTTGTTCTGCTATTCTGCTGGAGTTATTCTGCGTTTCTGCTATTCTGCTAATCTGCAGGAGTTATTCTGCTATTCTGCTGGAGTAATTCTGATATTCTTCTAGCTTACGCTTATGTTAGCTAATTTTAATTGTCATACAGATCCGAGGTAAAATGAAAAGAAGTTAAACTGCTGGAGTTATTCTGCTATTCTGCTAACTTCACAGAGATTTAAGCGCAATAACATGCAGCCGGTGAGAAATTCTTGAAACAAATTAAAAATAATCATTAAAGAAAATCACATGAATAGTTCAATCTTACTGGAAAGCGCCCTGGATGGACGCCCAAGTTCTTCATTCTTATGATTACGTTACCTGTGTTTGAAATCAACCACTGAATAAAAACAACATGACGACGCCTGTATCAACGCTTTTCTAAGTATTACTCGTTTGGCAAAAGACAGAGTTGCGGTTCTTGGCCTCAGTATTGTTATATATTCTGGTCCTTTGGGATCATGGAAAACACTCAATATTACTATACTATACTATTACTATATTACTGAAGCCGATGCTGGGGAGCAGTTACCGTCACGCCGACACATTACAGATCATGTGGCACAATTCCAACATTTTAATGGTGGAGGAAGACTCCAGCACACGCGGCATCGTGGTAGGACCATCAACTTTCCTTAAACCAGCTGGATGGCTCATAAAAGAATTCTACACTAAGAGTGGTTTCAAACCCACAGCGTTGAAGTGTAAGTGATTCAAAGTCGGTAACCTTAACAACTCTGCTTCAGATCCCCTCCCAGAGCAAAGATACACAGTCTACTAACTAAACTACTAATGACAAACACGTGTACAATGTTTCGAAGTTATAGCACGCACAATTTTAAAGATAAACGTTGAACATAATAACATTTTATTAAGTTAAAAATAGGCAACAATAATGAAGGAATGCAAGGGATAGTTGTTATTAATTGGGATTGAATTTGATTTACTCATCCAATGATGATAAACCCGTGTACAAACTTTTAACGTCCAGGCTCTTATATTTGTGCACGGTTTTAAATATGGACTTAAACGAAGAAATTCAACTGGTTATGCTTTCTCATAAAATGCAAGAGAGTCTTATGGTGCTTGGTCTACCTACTCAAGTAATAATCATGAATAACATGTTCAGACGTGAAAGCTATAGCTAATACTGTTTCTTAACAAAACTCTTAGCCGTCGCAGTTGATAAAGAGGGATAATACAGAGTCAACTTTTAAAATCAGAGGAGCTAAAAGAGTCTCGCATGTAGTACGATATGAACAAGGCTATTACCAAATGAAAGCCCCCTTCTGTAATAATATCAAATGCAGCAAACAAAATACCCTACATATTATCCATAGTGCTTCAACCAAATAAAGAGCCTGGAAAATTCTCCAAATTGCTCTGAGTCCAAGTACAGGTTTCTAATTGACGGTCGCAACAAGGCACCTTAAAGCCACTCTGATATTTAATAAGTCTGTCAGAGGATCCATGTAAAACAGAGCTAAACCAAGCAAATAGTAGCAAGTAACAGCAGGCTTGGTTTGACTGCGTCCTGAGAATAAAACAAAACAGTTTCGGTCAGCTCAGTAGGATTAGCACATACTTTGAGGTTCTATTGCCAGCGAGGCGTATGTGCTACGTGATGACTTCACTAAAGATATAACTGTATGGTTGTCAGTTACATTCTGACAGCAGTGTCATACTGGTGACGAATCCAGAAGTCAGGTAGATGTTAATTAAATACCATATAAAACTGAAATAATGTAATAACTGAAAAACAACATAAAACCCAACAAAACACATTGTACTTGCCATCGCCGCTTTTGTAGTTCGAAACAGTATTTTGAGTTTAGACTTATTTCATGAGAGAAATCTATACATTTAGTCTGAGGAAGGTCTGTGTTTCTTTTGCCATAAGGCCGTACCATTCCGGGGGGGGGGGGGGGGGGGGGGGGGCACATTATGTCTTTATCTAACCATTCAAAACTGATAAAGTCGTCATACGACAGTCGGACTTAAAACTGACAAAACAATTGCAAGCAATTTGAAGAAATTGCAGATTGAATGTTATAAAAAAAAATTATGAAACATAAACGCAACCTTGACGTTGTAGAATTCTTTATGACGCAACAATCAAATTAGGAAATGTCCGACGTAATCATAGGAGGTTAATGCTGATGTATGGTGCAAAACTCCTGTTTTAAGGATAGTCCTTTCTTAATTAAATAGGACCACTTTCATTATTTTCAGACTCTGTGTAATTGAAATACTTTATCAAATTACAATTTTTAAGTAATGAAGCCATCTTTGAAAATTATTTTCTAATCATTCTTCTCTAAAAGTTTATTCAATTTCACGAATTTTCTATATCAAATTAGGAAAATATCTAAAACATTGAAATGAAATGGAAACTACAAAAACAATTCAGTTTGTGTCTTTAATATGGAAAATAAAGTTTCTGTCTAACATAAGTGTCAATGCCAAAGTCATCAAACGACTACCAAAATAACGTTGAATGAATATTTGACATAATTTAATGGCAATTACATATGCAGCCGGTGAGAAATTCTCAAAACAAATTTTAAGAAAATAATGGCCATCGCATACAAATATCCCAAGTTCAGATTTTAGACCAGTTTAGAAGTTAACATGATCGCAATATGGAATCCGAAGTTCTTCAGACCGATTTTTCAAAGAAAACAGAAATTACAATACACAGTACAGACTTGTGGTCAATAGCTATAACAATGTTAAAGAAAATAATTTGAATACTTCAAGTTTCCTGTAAAGCGCGGACAGACGTCGTGGTGCTTCCTTCTTTTGATGAGGTTAACTACTGATTAAAAACAACAAGACAACGCATGTATCAACGCTTTTCCAAGTACTACTCGTTAGGCAACATAAAATACAGCGTTGTGATTCTTGGCCTCAGTGCTGTTAAATTTTCTAGTCCTTTGGGATCATGGACTTCATATAAAAGAATTCCGCTTAAAGGCCGATGCTAGTCGGTTTGAGGGGTGTTGCACATTTCATTACCTCTCATGAACAGACTCAATCAAACCGAGTCGGCTATTATTTTGCTTAATTGCGTCCTATGTTTCCAAAGGAATTTCTTCCAGCTTTTATTAACAACTACTTACTAACCTACTGACGATAGAAAAATGTACAGTGCAACCTCTGTAGAGCAACACTCTTTGGGAGATACAAATATTGACTGTTATGTAGAGGTTTGTTGTTCTGGAGAGGTAAATTTTATAGTATATTTCAGCTTAGGGAAATTTTGATGATGTTGTTATAGAGAGGTTTTTGCTTAAGAGAGGGCCGCTCTGGAGAGGTTGTACTGTATAACAAATGTAAGTTACAAAGCTGTTTAACTTACAGTAGTCAATACCATTGGACCTAAACCAACATTTTAACAAGAACTACAGAATAAGGAACATAATTCTTGCTAATCATATGCCAGCATAATGATTGTAATTCTGTGGAGAATGGATGGGGTGGGGGACGAGGCAGTTAACGTCACATCGAAACATTACAATGGCATAATCCAAAATTTTACTGGTAGAGGAAGACTCCAGGTACTTCTCTGGACATCCTTTCAGCACAGGTGGCACCGGTAGAACCATGGCGGCTTCCTCATATAAAAGAATTCTACACCAAGAATAGATCAAACCCGCAGCGTTGAAGGGTAATTTTCAGGGTAATACCTGGTCTGCTTACTAAACTAATAACGAAAAACAAGTATACAATGTCTCCAAGTTTTAGCATGTACAGTTTTAACGTAGTAATAATTTATTAAGATAAAATAGGCAACAATTATAAAAGAATGCGAGGGATAGTTATTGTTCTTAACTTACTCACTTCATGATGATAAACACGTGTACAAACTTTTAATGTCATTGCTCTTATAAATGTGCACATCCTTAAAGATGGACTAAAACAAAGAAATACAATTGCTGCAGGTACAAATGGACCATTGTTTCTCACAAAATGCAAGAGGGACTTACGGTTCTTAGCCTACTTACTCAAGTTATAATCATCAATAAAAGGTTCAAACTTTATAGCTACAGCTAATACATTTTTTCTTAAAGTTTACCTTTACAAAACTCTAAGCAATCGCAGTTGATAAAGAGACGTTAAAATCGAGCCGAATTACAAGATCAGACGAGCTAAAAGAATCTCTTATGTAGTACCATATGAACAAGGCTATTACCGAATAGAAGTCCCCTGCTGGAATAACATTAAATGCAGCAAACAAGATGTCCTACATATCATCAATATTGCCTCAACCAAATAAAAGGACCTGGAAGTTCTCCAAATTGCTAAGGATATATATACGAGGTTTCATTAATATAATGTTTTTAAGTTAAGGCACGGTAAACCTTTTGGGACTGAAAAACAGACTGATAAATGGGCGAATACGTGCAAATTTCATATACTGCTGTCTGCTAGTTGTTTACTACGACTTAAAAAAAACGGTTGTACTTAAAGTTGTCACTGGATTAATCTTAAGTGGCTGGCTGAACGACAGACAGACGGACGAAAAGAAATCAAATGGAAAAAATGATGCACATATACGCTCCATATTTTTCTCTATCTAACACTGTTTCATGCAAAAAAAATCTTTTCCATGCAGGATCTACACTTTGTAAGTGGCATACGGGCGAACAATGGACATAACGAGCATATTCTTCATACTGCCTTCTATCCAAGAACCATGTCTCACGAAAAACAAAACTCTTTTTTTTTTCAGGCCCCAATCTGGCTTTTCTTCAAATTGTATACATACATACAAACACATGAATAAATAATATAAATACAAAAAACATACTATTTAACTGTTATCTTAATAACATATTTTATGTATACATATTTATTGTAACTACTTTACATACGGGGTAAAGTCATATATCGTCGTTGCCATTTGTTATCCGACAATTTTCAAGTTGAGGTTAAAGATAAAAAAAAAAAAAAAAAAAAAAACTCTTGCAGTTTCAAAGCTATCGAAAGATTGAGTTTTGTTCTATGTTTTAAGTTGTTCTTGCCAATCATATTTTTGCTTTGCAACAAAATAGAAGGACGTGTGTAAGTTAAACGTCCCTGTAATGTTCATTAAAACATATTGTGTACTTTTCAAGTCATTGCAGGATACAGCTAACTGCGGACTGACATTGGACATGCGGACGTAGGGCAAGCCTAAAGTCACCCCGGGTTTAACCAGTAGAGGACTAATCACATTTCAACGCACTCGGTTTCACTGAAGGTGCGCTTGTGCAGACGGAAACAACACTCAAGGACATTGTCTACATAGTTTCCATGGGACGAAAATAGAAGGAAAATACTCCAAATTTAGTTATGACTGCACAAAATGATAAAAGATCAAGCCCATATTACGTAACCTTAACTTGTCCATTAAAATGTTAATGAATAGGAATTAGGTTGTATATGTTAGTGACGTACTGCTTAATCATGTTTCATCGTTGATATATTCTGACGTCCAAAGTAAGCCCTCAAAATAAGCTAAATATAGCAAAATTGCAACAGCTGACCATTAGTTTGTGTGTAAAATTATTACTTATATAGAAATTGGAAAAATCAACTACTCAGAAATGGGAAAAATTATGCAGTGGAACCTGTCTAATCCGAACATGCTTGGACCAGAAAAAAAGTTCGGATTAGAGGGGTTTTCAGATTAGAAAGGTTTCTCTTTTAGAACAAAAAATTATGCTATTTGTTACACATGATATGTAGATTCATCTTTTTGTGAACAAACTAATAAAAAATAATTAAATTATAAGCAACATGTAGATTGCTTTAGTGTAATGTAAATTTCATGTTAATTCAACTTCTCAATATCACTTGTAAACATTTTTTTCACCACTCCTACATTCCCAGAAGGTAGCTAAAAGGAGAATATTTTACTTGTCCGGTTATTGTAACGATCCGATTTAATACCACTTTCAGCGAATCAATTTACTGCTTTAAATAAACAAATTGCACAAAAATAGGTGAGGAAGGTACAGGATAAACAAATTAATAAGGATCTATTACATTGGCAATACTTATTGCACGTATGTCTACTCTTTCAAATTTCTGTTCAAACAGACTTCTTGTACTTGCTTCTTTCACACCTGTGCTTATTGCATGCATCTACAAAGCAAAAATCTGAAATGACTTTTGATTACCAGTGTTGGGGCCTATTGTTGTTGACACCTTTATAAAGAGTAATAGTTAAAATTGTAAACAGACTCAAAAATGTCAAAAGTGAGCAAGATTTACATCAGAAACATTGACTAAGGTTCGGATTAGAAGGGTAGATTCTAATATAATTAGATATAAAAATCTCAAAAGTTTGTTCGGAATTCGGAGTAGAGAGGTTTCGGATTACAAGGATATTTTTATAATAGAGAATGAATAAGAAAAAAATGGGACCAAATAATTTGTTCAGTTTAGAGAGGTTTTCGGATTAGAGGGGTTCGGATTAGGGAGGTTGTACTCAGAAATGGGAAAAATTGACCGCTCAGAAATGGGAAAAAATTACTACTCAGAAATCGGAACAATTAACTACTCTACCGCATAATGATCAAAATTACCATAGATGCTGGAAATATAAAAAGATCGTAATTTAATGCCATTTTGACAAAATTGATACACCTCGAAGGCTGGATGGAAAACTATCGTAACTCACTCTTTATATAATATGAGTTACAACACTTTTTCTTTCAAATCTCAACCTGATGTTCGTCGTTACTACTCAGCGGTCGGGTACGGGAACTAGTTAAAACACAAGTATATGCGTTAGTAGATAGAGTACTGGAAAGCGGTGGTCGGCGACGTTGTGTCACTTTCCCTACAGCCCTGCGTGTTATCTGTGGACCCAATACAGCTGGTTCACTACAGAAGTGTCACCCCGTGCCTGGAGCGATGTCTTCTTTTCTTCGTCATTAAAGCTGAAAAGTCACGAAACAAAAAACAGTACAACAGGAGAACAAACATCTGTCTGAAAAGCACTTTCTAATTGGCAATAAATCTTATATGAGATCGTTCTGGGATTTATTTTGATTATTTACATTGCTTTAATTGCCTGACTGTAAATTTCAACTTATCTCCCATCATGTGATTGCTTGTCATACCTTTAGAGTAACTTCCTGTTTTAATGATGGTAGTTTTCAACATTTATATAAGTCTACAAAGGTACAGAAGAAAACATGAAACAGAAGTAATTTCAGTAGTTGCGAATGAAACAGAACAGAGCCCTGCAGATTTCTGTTTCAATGAGAAGAAACTGCTAGCCTATGGAATTATAATACATTTACATGTGTATAAAAGTTCATACTAAAATTAAATCAGATAAGAATACAAAAAGTGCTATGTCACTGCTAATCAATATTTGAAATTTAAAGATTTACAAAGCAAACAAACACTACACGTCCTATTCGTACAGGAACAAATACAAAATGCTTGTATACATTTCAGTTCTGGTCACCTTAATGTTATAGGCTTTGACCTATAACGTATTTATGCGTAATTACTGTTTTGGCACATTCACTCCTCCGTAGAAACAATATTTAGTGCTCAGTCAACACTCACTACCATCGTGTAAACAGAGCTTCACCAAGTCTTCGTGCACATGCAAATATCATTGCAACGAATACATTTTGCCGATATGGAAACAAACGAAACTGGCTTTGTACATAAATTCTTGGTTTTGCTCAGGTGTGGACTCCCGTTAGAGCCACAGTAAAACACTACCGTTATTCCCTACTTCGGTCTGGTGCCGAAAATCAATATTTTGAGATGATATGGATATGATGTATTTAGTCTTGATTCATTACAGTCTCGTTGCAAATGAAGTATTTGTCCTGCCGCAACTTAATGAAATTTTTGGTGTACATTTAACCAATTTTCTTTGCCCAGTGGTGTGTTTGCTTTGTATTTACTGTTTGTTTACCTTGTTTTTGTGTATATATTTATTATTTGCACATCCATACACACACTGATTTTAGATGCTTTACTCTCAAAACCTGCTATCCATGCTTCTTGCCGAGCTTTATTACATATATTCTCATTCTTCCTAACTAACGCCGAAAAATTGTTTTGTGACGTTGAGTGTATTGTATGGGATGTTTTGCATATCAAGTTTGATCATTTTGTACCTATCCCAATTACCCCATGTTGACTTTGTCATAGCTTGTTAATGTCTTTAATCCCAATTCATCCTATGTAATTCATATGGGTTTATTAAACTATTCTAAATATGAGCGTTGGAGTCTTTTACATGAATGTTATAATTTGATAATCCCTTTTTACGTTAAGATTAGACCATAACGCATTTTATCTCTGATTATGAACTATTTGTAAATAAAATGGATACAGCTTGCAATTAAGAACACACATATGTTTGGCATTGACTAGCAGCCAGGTTTCCATTGAACAGTGATGAAATGGCCATGTCTTTCCTGCCACTAGGCACACATATATTTATGCACTAGACATTGAATATCAGAAGAGCTTCATTTATCTTTTGCTTTAGATTTTTTTATATGATGTCAAAGAGTTCATTTTGATTTTCATCACGTGAAAGAACAAGGCCATTGTCAATAGAATCCGCTGAGGCTTTTGAAAACAAGTAACATGGCAAATATTAAGAAAACATTGCGCTCGAATATAATCAACATGTAAGCTATAAATACAAGTCTGAATAGGAATGCTGCTATAAGTTTACGACACCTGAATGTTTTATATGGTTCTGAAATATATTGTACCTTATCTGGCAGTAATAAACTGGACAAAATTTACAGCTGGTTACCAAAAAAGGTAGACATTTCATTAAGTAGTACCTGAAACATGTTCTACATTTAATGGCAGATTTATTATCATGAAAGTATTACATGTATAACATATCATCATCGCAGAGGAATTCTTAAATTAACTTTCAGATTTAAAATGTTCGGAACAACATTGGATAAGAGGGTCATAAGGGCCATACTTGGCTTAACTGTATACTCCTAGTACCACGTAGGGAATATGACAAGTTTAAAGATTTTAAAGAAATGAAGAGTAATTTGTATGAAAGGTAATAACTCCGGTGTAATTTGAGCAATCTTGTTCATTTGCGAACGTGTCTTTTTAGCTCACGTGTCACGAAGTGACAAGGTGAGCTATTATGACCGCTTGATGTCTGTCGTGCGTCGTGCGTAGTGCGTCAACAATTTAAAAAAAAATCTTCTTCTTGAAAATCACTAGGTAGAATTACACCAAACTTCACAGGAATGATCCTTGGGTGGCCCCCTTTCAAAATTGTTAAAAGAATTGAATTCCATGCAGAACTCTGGTTGCCATGACAACCGAAAGGAAAAAAGTTTAAAAATCTTCTTGTCCAAAACCGCAGGGCCTAGGCCTTTGATATCTGGTGTGTAGCATCATCTAGTGGTCCTCTACAAAAATTATTCAAATGATCCCCCTAGGGTAAAATATGGCCCGCCCCGGGGGGTCACATGCTTTATATAGACTTATAAAGGGAAAACTTTGAAAATCTTCTTGTACAAAACCACTTGGCCTAGGGCTTTGATATTTGGTATGTAGCATCATCTTGTGGTCCTCTACCAAGATTGTTCAAATTATCCCCCTAGGGTCAAATGTGGCCCCGCCCCGGGGGTCCCAAGTTTTACATAGACTTATATGGAAAAATACTTAAAAAATCAACTGATCCTTTTTCCAAGACTGGTTAAATATAATTACCTGATGACCCCAAGTAATATGGTGTCACTTAACTGTGACCTTGACCTACTGACCTACTTTCTTGTTTTTTAATATACAGCCTTGAAATTTTGATGACATACACAGTTTTGCACACAAATCGTAAAACTGAATTTCATTGACCATGAATATGACCTACTGACTTTCTTAATATTTTATCATCAGTTTGACATTTGAAACATGTAGCTCATATTACTTAGGTGAGCGATCCAGGATCATCATTACCCTCTTGTTTTATTTTACTAGTATATCGTAAATTCTATGTGACTTATATTAAGATTTGTTTAAAAAATGAGTACTCTACCGTGTTACCAATATTGAATTCGACTTATTCAGTACTCATAATTCTTGTGTTTTAAAGCATTCCAACTTGTTACAGATATTATGAACATTTACATTTGGTATAAGATTCATGAAGATTATATTACAAAATGTAAAATGCGATTTACACAAAACTCTGTATTTACCCTTTATTAAATACCTGTCCGTGAAATATGGCGACTTTGACTAAAACAATAATCAAAACGCTTGTGTTCTTTAAGCTTTTTCATGGCGGTACATCCAGAAATAAAGCCCCCAAAGTGTTACAATACATATAATGTTAATTTGACAAACTTAAGGGTTATAACCATTATCGTATTGAATTAGAATAGCCCATATATTAAATCTTTTCAAAATTGCTGCCATAACCTTTCCGCACCTGTAATGTAATAAAACGTATTAGCGTCTGACGGCCCTTTCACGCTTCCGTAGAATCAACATTTAGTATACGAAATTCATTTTGAAAATGTTTCTGAAATGTCTACATTTGCAGCTCTCAAATACGGAAATATCTTACATCCGAGGCATATACTGACCCTTTCAGACAACATCAAAAAGGACCTTTTGAGCGATTTGACGAAGTTCCAAAATTCTCTGTGTATCCTTGCTCCGTTACGGACCCCTGTGGTATTGTTTTATTCCGAGTTCAAATATGTTTCCGTAGATGAAAAGCTGACATGTTGTGCTAAAGAAAATGCTGAAAATTAACCCCCCATTAGCAAAAAAAAAAGTCCACGCGCATACAGTTTGACGGGGTGACCCCTGTGCGTGACCCCTGGCTATCGACCAATCCAAAGGCGGCTTTCGTACGTCTTTGTGAATTTCATGACCGAGTTCTCTACTGTGTCCTGGCATCATAAATATTTTGAATTATTACAGTGAAAATATTAGGTGAAAGTTTCATGAAATTTGCTCAAGACAAATGAAGACATATGGCAGCTTTTTATATTAACAATGAGATAATGGTATTAATTTTACTAATCATAGGTCCATAACTCTTTACTCAAAGGAAACATCCTATTTTTAACATGAAATTATAATATGAACACTGTTTATCAATTAAAATACTGTCCATGTTATTACAATGCAATGAAAAGTAATCTATCTTTGTTACCTGGTACACAGGATAACATAGCCATGCATCTAACAATCCTCAAAATGTTCTCCTCAATATTCTCAAATTTCCATATATCTGTTGACATTTTCACAGCAGATATTGGTCTGTTTCCATCAGTAGCGTTTTCAACATATTTCACTTGGTGAAATTATATAGTTTTTAACTTTTCTAAAACATATCGTCTGTTTGTTGATAAATTCAACCACAATGTTTCCACAAGGCGTTTCTTGGTTTGACCTTTACATATTTCCCAATTCAAGCCTTTGCTCAAATCTATCTGTAGTAATTATGCATGCTCTTTCCATGCCTAGAAAAAAAAGTGCACAGTTTGCAGGAGATTAAAAATATCTAGTCAGCTGTAGATGTCTCCTTTTTTTCCAAATAGTTAACCCGGCTCAAATAACACTTTTTCAGAAACTGATCCTTTATTTGTTTTTGCAGATTGTACACTGATGCAGCTACCTACATATATGTCTGAAATAAGTAGCGCCTACTTAAGAGTTTTGTTCCACCGTCTATCACATACAGTTTGGATATTCTCAGACGGATTGCCCAAGAAAGGTAGTCTCTTATTTGTTAACAATGTAAATATGACAATTTCGAATACTCAATGGTCATAACACAATAACATGGTTCCAGATCAACTAAGGATTTAAAACAGATGAATGACGACGAACGGAGAAGATGGTCACAATAACTCACCCTTGTGAATTTCGTGCACAAATGAGTTAAAAGTTTATAGAAAGTATTTGCTTTTCACTTAAGGTATTGGACCAGTACTGACATTCGGCAAAATCCGTGTGATTGTGTAGGCTATTCGGCATTCTTCGGACGTAAAATTGCTCAAATCGCGATTGATTATCATTATAACGGAGAATACGTAACTTCGGGTCCACTACCTTAATTTATAATTTAATAATAACATAGTTATGAAATCACCACATGATTCCATTTATTATAGAGAAACATACCCTGAAAAACTGTAGCTTCGCTTTATGGATTTTATGTTTAAAATTGAAAGTGTCATAACATAGGACCTTTAAACATGGGCTATATGGGTAAGTAAGCTTGATAATTCTTGAAAATTCTTTCAAATCACAAAAACAGTACAGAATAGTCCGAACAATTTCATTCAAAACTGACTTCAAGGGATCATTACTTCGTGCAAAAGCAGTCCTAGAGGGATGTGCAAGCGATATACACAACTAGTAGGCTTTATCAGGCTATCCAGCTCCTTCTGACAAAAATTTAAAGCAAATTTCAGAGGGATTTAAAACAATAATTAGGTCTCAAATTAGGAATCTGTTACAATTTCGTACATAGTTTAGTTAATTTAGAATGTTTACTAAAATATAGACCTTAAACAAAGTATAAATTTACCATTGCCTTCCCATTCAATTTTACTCGCACAATAGTGTTTTCCTGCCAATGTACCATGGTATCAGGAGTTGCTAGCTGTGTTCTGAAATATATACAGTATGTACTAAAGCTTAAAAGCCTCACAAATAAGCGGTATGTTACTGACACTTACTAGACGTATACTTTTCATGTTGGACTGCAAAAGGAAACCAATTATGGCCTCCCCTTATAGCCATATCTTCTCACATCACTTTTAACTTCTTTTATTTAAACAATGAAACAATGACGTTGAAAAAATAATGCAATACTCAACAGGTTTGCAACATCAGTAACACAGTCGACTAGAATGTGTATGCTAAAATATGTGAGCTGACATTTATTGTACATAATTATAATTGTAGTCTGCACAAAAATGAAAAAGTAAAAGAATTGTACATAAAGGTTAATTGAGCTGACTAAAATTCTTGCGCAATATATCAAAGAAAGAATTATTAAAAAAACATGTGAACAAACTAAAGGCCTAATACTCATCCATTATGATCAATATTCAAATGATAATACACATTAGTTAATCAAGTACAAGGTCAAGTCTGGACCAGAATATCTCATCATGTCATGTCTTTCTAGATTTAATCTTTTAGAATACTCTTCAATCAGCCTATGCTGTTTGAATCTAATTCCTCATTGATCTTTCTGTTTTTCTCAATCTGTTGTCTTGCCTCTTTCATGTTATTGCTAGCAACATCAACCAGGCCTTGCGAAATACTAGCTTCATCAAAATCCTTTCCCCGGATTGCATTTTCGAGCCTTTCGTTTGCTTCATTAAAAAGTTTCTCATCAGATCTTAAGTCGTGGCTATACTGCTTGTCAATGTCACACAGGGTCCTGTCTTTTCTTTCAAGACCTGTTTTTCTTTTTGCTACTTCCTTTCTGGATTCTTAAAGATGTTTTCTCTTTTCTTGTTCTTCAAGTCTTGCCTTCTTTACTTGTTCCTCCTGCAACTGCAACTGCTCTTCCTTAAGTTTTCTCTTGTACAAAGTGTCGGACTTTCTTCCAGCTTCAAGAAATCCCTTTATAATTCATTCCCTCCTCTAATTTTAACATCCTTAGACCATATGAAGAAGAGTCTGACAGCAATATTCTTTCTTTACACACAATCTTTTTATTTTCTGACAGGCTTCTTTCAACCTCAGAATTTCCATTGCAATGCATAGCACGGCCTTCACAAGTGGACCAAGAACTTTATACAATTCTTTTTATTTGAAGCACCATTTTCCATTAGTCGCCAACTCTAACATCCTTTCCAGTTTTATTATTTGAACGTTCAGATATGGGCTGACGCTGACACATCTTCCACTCATCTGTTACCTGGAAGACCTCATTTTCTTTCACAACCTGAGGAACACTTTCAGCAACTCTTCTGAATTCGCTTGTCCCTCTTTCTGATTTCTGTTCATTCAAGGTCCTTTAGCAGCTCATTGTCGAAAGGAAGCCCTTTCTGCAAGTACTTAGTTACTGTCTGGTAAATTGTGCACAAGCTCAATATCTCTTTCTTTGTCAAGCCTAAATTTTGTTCCAGTATCTTCTGAGTTGGCTGTGTCAGAGCGTTGACTTTCAGCATGCTCTACAAAACATTCCTTCAGCTTCTTCCCAGTGGACAGTGATTCAACTAGTGTCCCCTTCAAAATTCGTAGCATGAAACATCTCAGAACATCAATCATTTCTGAGTGAAGGATGTGTAGTAGTGAATCTTCTCTCTGAAAGAGCTTCAGAAACCTATCATACAGTGCTTCCAGACTCAGCAAGAAGTTAATTTGAACTAGAGTCTAGGAGACTTCAACATACGGCAGATACGAAGGTACATGTAATTACTTTCCAGCCTCTTCAGAGTTTTGTAGGCTGTCGCTGTCTTAGGTAAGGCTTTCAGGAAATGTTCCTATAGATGTTACTAGTTCTTTGCAGTACGTTCTATTAGTGCACGGAGCATTGATAGCCATCTAGACTGCACATGCTGAATGAACAATTCCTCATCAAAACCAAGGGAGATTTCAACTTCCATAAAATCTTCCCTCTACGAGGGAAATTCTTAAAACATAAAATATATTCCCCAGCTTTCTCTCCATACACGTTCAAGCTTTCTCTGAACGAATTGTGAACCACATGCATGTTACAAGGAATAAATGGCAACAGTCCGGGAAACCCAGCTGATTTTACATTTTCATTCCTCATACTCCAAACTGTCTTATTCACATTCGGACCATCTGAGCTTAAATTCAACAATTTCCCCCAAAGGCAACTGAGTCCAGTTTCTGAAAATATAGCTTACACTATATCCATACTGTTGAATACAATTACAGAAATCAAAATACATTTTGAAGAAGATTTTTTTCGTGTTCTTACCAGGTAAATTAACATCCAAATCTTAGCAACACAATAGGACACACTTGATGTGTAAAAGATCAATTAAAATAACTAGGTAATACTTCTGCGCATTGAGTATGCTTCATGGGGAGCATAAACATATCCCACAGATACTCTTCATTGGGAAAGATGTTTTTGTATCAAAGTCACCTTCAGGATTCACGCCTCTGTCATCCAGTAACAGCCAATAACATACTGGAACCACGGTTCAGTTGTCTAAAAACTGGATAAAACTGCTTATACTGAATAAGAGGACATATAAAACTACATTAAAACATATTTAGTATGAAGTACTTCCCAAAGGAATTCAGGATAAAACATTAGGGCAGTTTTAGGAATTCCCGTTGATTTTTTCTTTTTTTCTAGGAAGTTTAGCTAAATTGAAAAAAAAAGTGGGAAAAAGCAGGAAATTTTAGGGACGCTGGACAACCTGCTTTATACAAATAACTCTTGGACAAATAGTTGCATCTAGATCTGGATGATCCGTTGGCAAAAATCTGTTCCTATAGTAAACGTATAAAAATCAAAGGTCTCAAACTCAAACAAACTCAAACTCGAACAAAAATCACTCAACCATAAAACACTCAAAATATAAGCTTACTCATTCCTTTGAAGGATAAATCAAATCACACCAATATTGTAGGAGAAG
This sequence comes from Mercenaria mercenaria, assembly GCF_021730395.1. Taxonomy (NCBI): domain Eukaryota; kingdom Metazoa; phylum Mollusca; class Bivalvia; order Venerida; family Veneridae; genus Mercenaria; species Mercenaria mercenaria. The sequence goes on from NC_069370.1 coordinate 42,025,020, forward strand.
TAGTCCGCACACATTTGATAAAAATGACACTCTTGGTACCACATTTCAGCAAATTTTGAGGAGGACACGCAAACGGCATGCAAAAGTTAGCGTCATACCAATCAATCCTATGAACTTTCACTGAAATCGAAGAAGCGCCGATAAGCTAACTGCGGACGGATACACACAAAAAAAACGGCTAGTCAGGTAGAAAGCCCAAAACAACATGTATCCCATGAAATTGTGAGACATACTTTCAAATGGTAAATATGGTTATTGTCCCCGCCTTTTTCGAAGACAAAATAGGGGACATGGAAATGGGCTGGGCCCGTCCGTCCGTCCATCCATCCATCCATCCATCCATCCATCTATCTATCTATCCATCCATCACACTCCGTGCCCGATCCATAACTCTGCCATCCATCAAGGGATATTAAATTGTCTTGGCACAAATGGTCCCCACAAGATATAGACTCACAGCTTCAAGGTCAAGATCACGCTTGGAAGTCAAAGGTTAACAGGGTCTGTTTCGTGTCTGGTCTATAACTCTGCCTTTAAAATTACTTGGCACAAATATCCCCCAAAATGAGACAACGTGTCATGCGCAAGACTCCAATGTCAAATTCAGATTTAACAGGGTCTGTTTTGTGTCCAATACACAACTTTGTCATTTATCAAGGGATTTTAAAATAACTTGGCACAAATCTTCCCCATAATCAGACAACATGTCAAGTGCAAGACCCAGGTCAATCTCAAACTTAGGGGTCAAAGATATTAAGTCATTTTTGTCTTGATAACTTTACTTTGCAGATATGGATATTCAAGTAACTTGGCACGGACAGTCACCATAAAAATGTTGATTTGTTGCATTTAAGACCCACACTTCTAGCGCAAGATGAAGGTCACACTTGGAGATAAGAGGGTTTTGGTATTTTGTCTAGTCTGTAACTTTTTACACATGGATTTATATTAAAATACCTTGGCATAAATATTTACCATTACTAGACGATGTGTCATATGCAATACCAAGACCCTCTACACAATCACTAATATCACATTATGCAATATACAAATACCTCTTCCTGCTTCTGGCATAAGTAACAGTATTTAATTCGTATGTACGACAATATGATGTTCCTACAGAAGTTGTACTGTAGCACTTCTGGCTGCCAGAAACAATGTGTTTAGATGATTGCTAGGTGTGTATGTATACGCTATTTATTAAGATGATGCTCCTGATATGAATGCATGAGAATACAAAGTAATTCTCCAGCGCAGTATTCGCTGATGTCCAATAATCAATCGATTATAGAAGAACAGAATGATTTGATAAACAGTTTGATATGTTCTGGAATCTATCTTGACTTGCTTTTACTACCAGGCAGACTTTTCAGTTCAAGTCTACTTATTACCTCTGAAAAAAAAACAAAGACAAATATCAAACAGGGAATGCCACGTACCAAAATCGCAGCCTCCCCAAAACGAAACCTACAGCACGCAGACGTGCACCCTCTGAAGCATCAACCATCGACTTCCAGTAAGCCAGCTGGATGGCTTCCTCACATGAAAGAATACTACATCTATACTGAAATTGAAACTGATTAATTTGATTAAACGCCTATTTCTATACAATAACATATTCAATGGCATTGTACATAATAATAGTAATAATGATAATAACTTTATTTAAACATACAGTCATGACCGCACCCTGCCCCCTGAGACCATTTTACCCATATTGCCGAATATTAGTGCTTAAAGCATTTTATGGAATGCCAAGACGGGCTGCATATAGAGGTTTAAAACCCCTGGTTAATGGTGCCATCACTTATTTTTAAAAAAATTAATACCACACACTACCCTACCAATAGAGCCTGTTAACAAACATTGAAAATATAAATGTTGAAATGTAAAAACTTTTACAAAAATTTAAAACTATCCCCCGCTGTTATTGCATATATAACAATTATCACAAAATTTAAAACAATGCCACGAAGTATCTGAAATACAGTGTCTTAAGTTTTTGTTAATGTATCAAGTGATTTACTTTTGCGTAGTTCTAACGGCAGTTCATTCCACAGTTTTGGACCATAGTACATAAACTTCCATCATTAAACGTTTTGCACTTGTTGTATGGAACAACATAACGACATTCAGAATTTTCTGACGAGCTCAAACCTTGTCTACTAGGAACATTCTCTGTAAGCAACTCTGTCAAATACATAGGTGTTCTGCCAATGTGACAGCTATACATGAAAGAAAGTATCTTAAACCCAATCCTTGCTTTTACCGGTAACCAATGTAAATCATATATCATACAATGTTTTTTTGGAACTGTCAAATTTCCTCCTGTTAAGGACAAGTTTTGCGCACATGTTTTGAATACGTTGCATCTTAGGCACATCATCGTTAGCTATACCATACAATGCAGTAATCCAGATGTGATATAACATAGAGACAAAACTAAAATTTCAGTGGCTGCTTTTGTTAAATATTTTCGGATGTTCTTAATTCGTAGGTAACTCAACATGGTTGTACGACATCTAATATTTAAATGATCAATGTTTCGTCAAGAAATGCACCAAGATATCTAATTGTGCGTTCACTTTTGATATCATCACCAGCAACGTTAATCGAATTTGTAAAACGTTTGTTCAATTGAGGTCTGCTACCAAACATAAAAAATCAGCTTTTGAAGTGTTCATTTTCAGTTTGTATCTATTCATCCAGTCATTGATTATAACTGCGCACCGTTCGATGTCTCCGATCGCTCTTGTGATTCTATGGAAACAGATGTGGGACAAAAGCTTTTATTTGCTATATGATCATCAGCAAAACCGTAGACTGATATGGATTTTGGAATGACATCAAAAAGAGTTCCAGCATAGGTAAGATACAACCACGGACCAAGGCAACTGCCTTGGGGCACACTGCATTCAAGATGGCGGTCTGATGAATATGCATTGTTGATATTAATCTTACAAGTACGAGGCATTAAGTAGGAGTCTACCAATAAAAGAGCTGTTTCATAGACACCATACTCACTATACTGTGCTTTTAGGACATCTAGCAGAATGTCGAGGTCGACAGTGTCAAATGCCGCACTTAAGTCAATTGCTATAAGGGCCGTGACTTCCTGTTTCTCCATACCAAATGGAAGACCATTAACCAAACGAAGCAGCGCAGATTCACAGGAGTGATATTTCCTATATGCAGACTGGTTCTTTTTGATTTACATGTTTATTTAATCTGTAAAGAACAGCTTTCTCAATAAGTTTTGACAAAAATGATAAATTACTCACAGGACAATAGTTGGAAAGCTCTGGTTCAAGACCTGCTTTTCTTTAGCAAAGGTCTAACAACTGCTTGTTGTAATGAGAGATTCAGCAATTTAGTGATACTAGTAGAGAGAAGTTAATCTACATGTGATTTCAGAATACACGTTGGCAAAATATCTAGCTCTGAAAACGTAGTATTCAATTCACTGATGGGTGCTTTCACTTCATCTTGAGTCAATTCAGTAAATTTATCAAAATTTTGTACATCCCTTACTTGAGGTTCAAAGTTCTGGTATTCACTTAGGGATTGACGTATGTTTGAGATTTTTGCCATGAAAAAGTCAGCATTTTTTCGGCCATGGTTTGGGTGCTCTCTGAATTATAGTTTTCTCTTTTAGAGGAGCGTGCTTATTCAGGACATCCTCTATTTCGATTCAAACTTATTCACAAACTTGTTGATAGTCTATGAATCAACATTATTACACTTAGGTCACTGGAAAATTCGGATTCGTTCAAATTTTTAAAGTTCTAAATGATACGCTCCTAATAGTAATAGTCTCTTTTTTAACATCTAAGAGAACCTTAACAACACAGATAAAATGGTCCAGGCTCACATTTCTCTACATGAACACCATTAAGTGACTCAGTTATACTTAGATGCAAGATATGTCCTCCTTTATGAGTACTGAAATCAACATGTTGCTCAGGCCCATTTCTACTAGGGAGTCCTTGAAGTTATAAATATCACTCGTGTTACTGTTAATGTGCGAATTGAAATCGCCCAATATAAGTAAATTTTCATAATCTGGTAAAATTTTTCGGTGAAGTCAAAGAATTCAACAACGAACTGGTTACCAGCCGATAGAGCCGTACGTGCATGTTCAAATTTTTGAAAACAAGTTTCCAAATACCATATTCTAAAGCTTCGAACGGTACGTGAGTTACCCTTCGCATATTGATCCTGTTTCTACAAGTGATCACAACGCCACCACCTTTTTGATTTTTTTCTATCAGTAACATTTAATTTATCACCAATTTTGGTTCAAGTCAGAAGTTTCAAACTGATGTTGTTTCCCGTCTGAGTACCAAGTTTTCAGGCAAGATCTATTTTCTCATCCCTGATGTGTTGGCCCACAAAATCATCTTTGATCACGACAGATCTCCAGTTCAGAGTAATGCAGGATACATTTTCGCTTATATTTTTGTACTGATTGCATTTCCTAGGGTATATCAAATTTTCACGCTATTCTGTTTAGGAATTACTTTACTTTTACCACCTCGTTTACTTCTGTGCGTTTTCTTTTTACAGGCTATATTGCGTAAGTTTCATTCTATATGCCGCAGGGTCCAGTTTCCCTAATCCCCTATTGTTCGATACCATATATCCAATATCCAATAATTCTTCTCTAGTTATGTATAAGGTGAACGACGTAAATTCATGAAGAAAATTATCAAAATTTTCACTTGATGCAAGCCACTCAATCGCTGAAGCTACAGCAACATAGAAGCACATACAGATGCAAAATACATTCATATCCATCATATCCAATTTTCAGCACAATCACTACACAAGTAACAGAGTTATTATGGTAAGATCAAGATCAAAGAAAACACGTCTGTCTCAAACGGCGAAGCTTTAGAATCCACAGCAGCGTGGGGTGGGGGTGTCAAGACTGATAGTTAGCGACCTTGAATTTCTACGTGAATGTCATGAAGTAAAACGTTTGTCTTTTCCGTTTTACTCTCTTTTTTCACTACCAAACAATGACGAGTGACTTGGTGTTTATGTCATACATATACAAGAACCATTTTGTGATTGCCAAGCATGTTTTATTCGCAAACAGATTGTTGCCTTAGAAATAAAATCTGTAAAAAGATCCTTTGGAAGCACAGAACACCACCAAGCAAAATAATAGCAGACTCTGTTTGATTGAGTCTGTTCATGAGAAGTTATGGAAACTGCAACACCTCTCACGCCCTCAAGCACCGGCTCAAGCGGAATTCTGTTACATAGATACTGAATGGACTCCATGATCCCAAAGGATCAGAAAATATAACAACACTGGAGGCCAAGTACGGGGGAACGTGTTATGGCCGCTACACGGAACCTAAAGACTGTTGTTGTAATAGTTAATAAAACATGTGAAGAGATCCTTTTAAAACGAACTAATATATGACAGTATTAAATAAAATCGTTTCAGTTCATCTTATTTATCAATTTCTTGTAGTTTTTTTCTTTCCGTTTTACTTTATTCTGTATGTCATCATTAAAGGTGAACACGTAACTTTGACATTGCGCTTTGTTGACGCTGATGACAAGCGTCTACAAGAATCCATTTTGTTTAAGAAATGACACGCTTATAAGTAATATAATATACATTCAAATGATCGTAAAAACTACAAAATATATAGTGACAATTTAATGTTCGATCTCTTCTTAAAAAAATAGCGAAAAGTAAGGCATTTTGACTTGTTTATACCTGTAAACGTTTACAAAACTTACAATCTACTTTCGGTCACACACTTCAGCAAGGACTATAAAAATGTTCTAAGTGCTATAAATGTAAATCATATTGTCTTTTAAGTACTTTGCTATATAATTTTGTAGCATGAAAGCATTGTAAATCGTTCCTCGAGTACCATAAACGCGACCACGTTGGGTATAAAGACGGGGAAGGGCCGCGCCTTGTGCAAACAAGGATATGAACGTGTTAGAGACTGGATCAGCATTTTATAACCAACGTAAAATGTGGATGGACGGGAAAAGTTCAAATAGTGTGGGATATAGTTGTTTGAAGTCGGGCACAGGTATATATTCTTTCTTCCAAGGTATGTTTATCTTTAAACTACTTATGTAACTATATTATCATTAAAGGTTGTTAATCAGACTTTGGTCAAGTAATGGATTTAACCGCCATGATAGCCTAGTGGAAGAGCGTCCGCTTCGAGTGCGGGAGGTCGTGGGTTCGATCCCCGGCCGCGTCATAATAAAGACGTGAAAAATGGTACCAGTAGCTCCTTTGCTTGGCGCTCTGCATTAAAAGGAAAACTGACCTCTTCTCTCATACCCTCGTGTCGAGAGTGATTAATATAAGTTGTAGAACTTCCTTCAAAATCGACCTAAAATAATTATGTATAAACTAAGTAATGGATTTGTTTGAAACTTAGGCAACTGATCATTAACACTTTATTATGTCCAATGTGTGCTTAATACTTGTTAGATTTTCATTTAGAGTTATTTTCAAAATTTGATTTTCCTGTCCTGGTTGCTCCACGAAGATAGAGTTATTTTAGTATAAGTATAAATTTGTTGAACATTCCTAGCATAAGGAATGATAGAAATTTAAAAACTACTGCAGTATATCTGTCAAATATGTGCATTAACAGTTATAATCGTATGCTAAATTTATTCGAAGTGCAAGTTTGCAAAATTATTATTACCTCCCTTTGCCTATACTTGTGAATAAGTAAGCTATTTAACACGTGGTTTGAAAAATTGTCTTTTAGATCAGATTGTTTAAATATCCTAATCTCTATGAAATGCAAATATTGAAATGAAAAAAAAAACGCTCTACTTTATGTTAAAGGGGGGTAATTACATTTTTATGAAAAATAATAAAAACATATATTTCCAGTAGGGATCTAATTCTATGTCATGGATCATTTTGTTCTTTAAAAATATCTAACAGAATATTTGAAATTGTAGTAAAATGTTGCTACAATGTGACTGGCCACCTTTAAAGATATTATAGACCCAAATTTTCATATTTGAAAATATGAACAATGACAATGTTTTATTTATACGAACATAAAAATAATCAGTTTAATATATATGTATTAACAGAACTGTTAGGTTTAAAATTTACACGCTTAATACATGTATAGCTAAACAAAGTTTAGATGTGTTCAGCCACTAAACTGGAAGTTTTTTAACAATCAGCTGTTACCAAAGTACGATAATACATGTGCTATATAAATAGAGGTACACGTCTAGTCGTATTGTCGAAGATTCCATAATTCAAAACCAAAATACGATAATACATGTGCTAAATAAATAGACGTACACGTCTAGTCGTATTGTCTAAGATTTCATAATTCCAAACCCAAAGTACGATAATACGTGTGCAAGAAAACCTTTTGAAGAAAAACGCATGTTTCTCCATACCGCTTCATCTCATGGACAGGTAAGTTGAGTTACGTTATGCTTGTTGTCTCATTATGACAAACTTCTGTGCCAAGTAAATTTGAAATCCTTTTACGAGTGAGGACATGAGTATCTTGACTTTGGATCAAAGTTACTGAAAATTGACTTCTGTGTGCAGTTTCATTGTGCAAACATTTGTGCTAAGTAGTCTAAAGCTATTAGAACACCCTCTAAGGGTTTTAAAAGATGTGGAAGGGAAATGAAATACAGCATCTTTAACGGGGATATAATTAATATTTTAGACTTTGTTTAATCAACGATTTATAACTTCACATTTAACAGGAATTTTGTAGCAGATACCGTTTAGAAAATACTACAATTTATAACTATTTCCTACCTATAAATCCTTATAGTTGCTATGACTAAATAACCTAATGAATAAATATGTGTTTCAGTTGTGTAGCTCTCTACTTCGCACCAATACAGTTCACGTCATTGTCTTATCATATTACATGAAGACACAATGTGCCCATCCGTGACCTATTATTTTATTTCTAAATGAAAGTGATGTCCTTTTTTACGTAACAGATTGGTGGTATACCGGTATATGTACTTCACATGTATTTCAGTCTCAGTTACGTTGAACAATGGCGATGACTAGCTTTTACAAAAAACTTTGAAAAAAGCAAACCTTGTATTCATTTTAAGTCAGTGTTTTCGATGATTGCTCAGCTTTATATATTTATTAATTCCAGGGTCATGCTTCTGGGTTAATAGAAGTAATTCGCCCATTATTGAACTTGTGCTAGATCTTGTGCCTACATTCATTCTTGCAGCTATAATGTATCATTGAACTGGCTTTCAAACTGTTAACAACATGAAATATCTTGACTAAATCAAGAGCCAGAACTCGGGTGTAGTTTGAGCAATCTTGCCCATTATTACATCAAAATTGACCAGAATGTTGTAGCTATATTAAATTTGTGCATGTTTCATGAAGATTGATAAAGATATGTGGCTGCTAATTTGTTTAAACTGTGGAATAAAGCAGTTTTCACTTACTTATTCATGGAATACTCGTGCTGATACAGCAGTCTTGCACATTTTCAAACTTAACTTGGAAGTTTCACGAATATTGCTAAGGAACTGACGTACGGCAGACGAACGGTGACAAGGACAAACGACGTCCCTTGTGACTTAAGTGAATGATTTTACAACTTCTTACAGTAGAAACTCCACTTGAACGTGTTTATAATGATACTGTGAGAAACACATTTTTGTGAGATTTATCAATATTTGATAAATTTAAGATGTAGAGTTGGGGTTTGGATTGGGGACGTAACGAAAAATATTTGCTCCTCTAGAATTTACAAGAACTTACCATTATATATCTAAAAACAGATAATCCTATCAGCATATCACTATTGGTTGCCAGCCTTGGAGCTTGGAGTTGATGACGTCATTGTAGTCCCTCTCCGTTTCAACTGATACGTTGATACGGAGTTTTTGAGACTGTAAGTGATCATAGCTCATGTGATCGTGAGTCATACGTACATGACAATAACGTCGAGTCCCGGCGTCACTGATTTATGTTTGTACCTTCTTGACGTCGGTGCTTTATCTTATTGACGTATATGGATGACTCAAGGTCACGTGAGTTGTGTTGATGCACAGTCACCTGACTTAAGAGATTGGCGATATCACCCTTCCATTTTAAAAGAGGCAGGAGCTAGGATTATGTCATCCACTTGGTGCTGTCAATCAATGACTCGTATGTGGTCAACTTATATACTCTAATCATTACGCAAACATGAGGTTGTAATACATTTACATCTTAACAAAATATATATACATCATTTGTGTGCAGTGAGATTTCAACTAAAACTTGTGGACTGTTTAGTTGAACGCAAATATGAGAGAATTTTGATAGTTTTTGCATCAATCATGTTACCACAGCATCATCGTCTGAGAGGACCTTTATATTTTATGTTCGGAATAAACTTTCTGTCATCAATTTACTAAATAATTACTAAAATTTATCGATATACCCTTTTGGAAAAGGGGGTCATTCAAGCATATGTCACGATTATGTTAACCACTAAAACAAATATAAAACTGATGCACGAGAAGACTTTGATCTCGTGCCCTTTTAAAAGCGTGAATTTTCTGAATAATTAAGCAGCACCGAATCTAAAAATAATGTGAAGAAGAGGGTTATCTGATAAACTCTGATCATTTGAACATATGCCTTAGAGTTGTTCATGTTTATCACATTTTAAATGGGTTCTTGGTCGTCAATTCAAACTGTCAACTCTATAGTAAGACATAAAATGTAGAAATGTTTTAATTCGTGAATACAACTTCGACGCCAGGGTATCGCAATGGCTCTGGAGACTTCGTTACGGCGAGCTTACAAGCGCAGGTAAATGCTTATTAGTTCTCATCCTGAAACAGCCCAAGCCTCAGAAAGTGTCATGTTTTGCTTTATAAAAACTGATTGAGACGATACCGTATACATTGTAAATGTAAGTGTACATAAATGAATATTATAAATTCCATTAATTGCCACTTTACAATATGTTGGTCATAACCTTGTTAATAAAATTTGTTTTGCAAATCATAGAGTGGAGTCGGGTTAGCGAAAATAACGCCGAACATAACACGAGTCTAACAAATATAAGTTTCTCACGCGCCATTTTGCGGGGAGAGAGCAATAACATGGCATCATAACACAGCGGAGTTAAAAGTTTTGCACAACTCAAAGTTGCACTAAGTATTCATTTGTTAACTGCTCTCTTATTTACATGATTAAACGATGAAAATGAAAATGAATATGCAGAATAAATGAAAGGCCACTGGAATAGTCATCGAATGTCAAATTCAAAAGTAGTCTCTTCTAGTTTGATTCCTCATCAAAACAGTTATGACTTATATACATGTGACAAAATTATGGGTATATTTAAGAACAGTGAACGTTGCCCTAACTGTAAAGTTTAGACTTTAATACGCCGTAACGCACGCATGCGATAAACGTAACGCACATATTTTAACTCAACATTAGGGCAAATGAAAAAAGTGCAGCCATTCTACTCACGTGTTCCCTGTCATTGTGCAATCATCAAATGCAAATGATGGCTCTATTACAAAGGGAAATAACTGATGAATACAGATGTAGACTGTTCCTTGTCTGATAAAGGCTTAATATATTCTAAAAATAAAATGCTACCGTCTTTTAAGCTTTAAAAGCAAAAAGTAAATAACCCGTCATGTTGCTAGTAAAGAAAACAGCAAATATTCTCTACACGAAAGGGTCATATTACGAGAAATTACATTGCACCCCCACCATTTCCGGTTCCAACACAAAATGTCAAACTTATACAATTAAGTATCAGATTTCGAATTTTGTTTAACATAAAGAATCGTTAGTATTTTAATCACAAGCCTATCACATTTAATGTTGCTTCTGCGCCGTATTATACGGCATGTTTACGATTTACAACTGACTATATGCTAGCTGTATAGCGCACTGGAAAGGTTTATGGACCGCATGCTTGTTTCAGAGATTGGGATGAACAGGGGTTTTTCGTTTCATTAGATAGATGTTGTTCCATTTTAAATTCCCGTATCTTCCTCGCATGCTCTGGCTGCCATTGTCTTAGAAGAGAAATACTTTCGTTTCAATGGTTGTGGAATTTCAGTTGATGTCATGTAACATTAAAAACTGTTGCGTCATTTTTGTTTCAGTTGGGGATAGTGACGTGAAAATGCGGAACTTGTATGATTTAGTGAAAGAATGTTACTGTTAAAACTCTCAAATGTAAGACATCACAATCAGTCAATATTATCTCCAATATGGCGTCGATGCTGTCAAATTGCTTTCGAAAAGATACGCAATTGTTAGAAGATAGTGTATATATATACAATCTTTTCCAATTATTTTAACGTTAATTCTGTAAAGCATCAGAAAGGACCTCGGTGTTAAAAACTTCTTCTGACACCAACTCGCTACTCTTTATTTTGTAGCCTGATGTCGTGCCACTAGATCACGCTGCCGTCTATAAGATTTGGGGCGTCGCTTTATTACTCAGTACAGTAACATCGCTTTAACAGCGACAACCCCTTGCTAGAAGTTCTGTCGTGATACAAAACAGCAGGTCTTAAATTCATAATAAATCAGACCTAAATTACTGTTTCTCCGTAACATAACTAGTCATAAATTTAATTTTCGTAATCATAGATGAAGACGGGTTTCCTCTGAATATGCGGGACTTGAAATTTCCATAATTTCTGTGTAAATGCCACTAATAACTAGCCTGTACGTAACTATTCTATTCAGAATTTGCCAAACACTAATTTTAGTTTACATGCCTCCTGAGAATACAGTTCAGCAAGATGTTAGGATGGGAAAGTAATAGGGGTGAGGTTCTTTATTTTGTTCCTAATTTTCAATATTTCAAATATTTCAAATATTTCAAAGGTAATGCCATTAATTAAACCACCATGAGCTCGCACTAAAATGCTGGAGAAAAATGTAAATTGCTAATTTCTGAAATGGCGAGTTCGAACCTGGATTCGCGGTGTGTGGCTCTTATCTGTATTGTTTAGAAGTTCTTCGTACATAAACAAAGCATAGAACGGTTGTGAAAGCGGGACAAGAATGAGACAGACTGGGGAAGTCACATGCTCAAGGTTGAAACATTATGGACGGACTTAAGTTGATGCTTGTCTGTTTTTCTTTCGTTCATTCTTTCTTTCTTACTTTATCTCCCTGGTAGCGTTCACTTATTTTAAAGAATGAAAAAACGGCACTCGCACAGTCAGTGCTATACATACGAAGCCATTCGTTATCCACATCTGATTCAAGCGGGCAATGGGTGGTCAATTACATATACGGCATATTACTGAAAACCAGAGTTAAACCCATATCAGAACAAAACGTGTTTTATACCAAAAGCAAATACATAAAATGGGTGTTTTTCATAGTGTGGCACAAGATCGGTTTAAGCAAACCCCTGTCCCGAACTTTTAAAAATGTTGCAAATATTGTTTTATTGTATTTTCTCTGTGGTCATGTGATAATTTAGTTAACTTAAAAGAAATAATAAAGCAAATTGAATGGAGTTTTGCAAGCAAAAACTAATAAAATATTGTCTGTGGTGGGTCGAAAGTAGTCAGGTCTCTTTTTAAACATTTGTTTGTGTGTGGATATGTAGCAAATTGGATTTAAAAGATGAATAAATGTTACTCTACTACGTTTTTTTGGAATATTTTTCAATGGATTGGATCTAATGACTGTGGAGCAAAATATTAAATATGTTACAAGGAGAAATGAGTGCGCTATCACGCCTAATACATGTATTAATTCATTGTAATAAAATCAACATGTGTTGCATAAAAAACAATTAATATCTTAAGTGTCATCACAAAAGATGCATCCATTGCTTAACGTAATGTGCATATTGCCATTTAGTGACATCCATGTTGGATTGCTACAAATATCTAAGCAGAAGTTTGTTTTAAATATACATCAGAGCAGTTTCATGCGTAAGTGTGTTTTTTTTGTGTGTGTGTTTTTTTTTTTTCATTTCAGACATCGACCTGTTTCAAAACATTGTGAAATGATATGGTATAATATTTTCTGAAGCTGAACGTAAGGCACGTGACCCACTTAAATTACTTGGGAACCTTATCAATTGTCTTGTTATTATTTATACATCAACTGTATGTAATGTGTATTTATGAACGTGTATTTCTCATTTACAGAAAGTAGGACATAAATTTTCTGGAGAGAAATGAAATCATATTTCTTTTTGTGCATGAGTGAAGCAAAAATGTAATTCAGTTTAGTCATTGATCAATCGGTTTCGGAACGAAATAAAACTTCGTTAAAACAAAACGCGGGAACAGCAAATTTGATCTTGCAAGTTTAATGGTATCTTTATGGTCCTAGATAGGGCCATAAATTACGTTCACAGGGCCGACATTTGCAAATGCTAGTCAAGGGCCCCTGTGGTATCCCTTAGATAAAGCCGCTTATGTCCTCTAGGCAAACATTAATATCTTCTATGTCGCTTAAGTACATACGAAACACAATATAACCACCAATAAAATTTTTATCAACGAAATCTTAACACTACATCCTTTTGTGCTTGAATTACTTAATTGTTTTTATTTCTTACTTATATTTCTAGTTTCTAAATTTCTAATTGTCATTAATTTGTCTAAACTAGTGTTCAAACGCAGAGATAACCTAAACGAAACAAGTAAACATAACAGCGAACAGTTTTATTGCAATTTAGTTTGGTAATAAAACATAACTTATGGTAACCCTGAGGTATTGTGTATATAATAATATGTCCATCAACTATTTGAAAAAATGAAATATGGACACTATTGAAGAAATTATTACAACATTATTAGCAGGTGCGAAATACATTAATTATTTTGTCTCATTTTTCATATGTGTTCTGTTATGTGCGGATGACATTTTGGATTGTACATGTACGTGTGTGATATCAAAAATTCAGGTGGATTTAATACTGTGTTTATAGTATTTACAAGGTATACACGTGTCAATCTTTGATACTGAAATTAACTATATTTTGGCCCGTATTATTTAACTCCTTAAAGTAATTAAATGTATTGAAACTCTTAATAATTAAAAGTGTGGAAAGCTAATTTTGTCGTAAGTGTAAAAATGTGAGATGCGAGTGAAAATGTATGTACATTTATTAAAGGTATTACCACATAAGAGTAATTTTTTCTACATATTTACACTGATAAATTACATTCGATGATCTGCTAGGGGATGCTGGGATGGATTAGGGGCTGGGGTGGCGAATGACGGAGGAATGCCACCTCAGTTTTTTTTACATGCCATATGTGTTCAAAAACTTTAATTACAATAACCTACACCGGGTCTGTCATTGACTTTTAAAAGAGTAAATGACAATATAAAGCCCATAAATGCATTTTTAAATCATTGTCTGGGGTTTAGTTGCTATCCAGACTGACTATCGAGATATCTATTTAAGAAGACACAAGCAAAGTTGGACTATTAAAAGGAGGCTATCAGAAATACCAAGAAGTCTGACAAAATTCGAATCCGGCCAAAAGATAAAAAAGGATAAAGGTTAAAATATTTTAGTATCGAAGCCCGTTTTGTATATTTTATAAGTGCAGCACACACTATTGAAAAACAGTGTGGGCTTAAAAGTTCGTCATATCCGAATGCTTTAATATCCGAATTTGTATTATCAGAGTATGCTGAACGATTGTAGTTTTAGAAAATAGCCACAAATACATTTTAATGTTATGAATCTTTGACTTTAATCACAGTTGCTTTAAAATAACTGGGTTATTGAAGATTTAAACACTTTCTTGCCTGTGACAGGATTGAATATTTACATGTCAACATTTTTCTAAAAGGATGTAGAAATTGGGAAATTTGTTCTAAAGTAGAAATTGAAAAACGTAGTTACGTGCCACAAAACGTTTTTTATTTCTTTAAAGAGTGTTAGGCAAGAATGTGTTATTTTTTATTAAGACTTTTATAATAATCCATTGTTATTGAGACTCTTAAAATGTGTTTAATATATATTGCTTAGTGGGTCTTTAAAAAAAACATTAGGAGACATCTCAGCTTTACACAACAACGACGATTTTTCAACATTACACCAAACCCAGAAAAATTTGCGATCGTAAAAGTACTTGAAACAAAACCTCCTCGAAATCCTCTCACGTCTAAACACGGCTTTTATATGGTCGAAAGTAAGAATTTATAACCAGTGTGTCAGACAACATACCATGTTCTAGTCTCTTATACATATTTATTGGGCCAGTAATTCGTTTTGGATAGGAACTTGTCCAAATATGTTGGCATACAAAAATTCAGGAAAGCCCTTGAATGTATACATGGCTGTACCACTTGACATGTTCAACAAATAGCTTTGCCTCGGCCGCCACAGCTTGTTCGAACTTGCTGATGATGTTGTTGTTGTTGTTGTTGCTAAGTTATCATTATTTTTAATCGTTGCCGTTTGCGTCAAAGGGGACTGCTTCTAGTAAACGCAAACCCTCAACTTACTCGTCAGTAAACCTGAGCCCATATGTTAGTGTCTCTTTTTTGCTGAATTCTTATGTCATGTTCATATCTGACATTTCATTCGGGTCAGTTACTTTCATCTGTTTTCCCCAAGTTTCCTATCGTTTTCCTTTTGCTGACTCAATTGCCACACATACAAAATATTACGAGAGCAATTAACCCAAAATTAATCAACTTCCTTCAAAGACTCTTGCATATCAAAAGTTGTATGCAATTACGCAGCGTGTTCGATTAACATCTAGAACAAGAACAATACTTCAGCGCATGTATGGAGCGGGTCCCTTCTTGTTCCCCTATTGTGGCCATATCGTTATCTAAGTAATAAAACTGCCAAACCGAAATAAAATTAAATGTTATAAAACTTCCCATGAAACGATACAGTATCACCCTCAAGGGCTTCTAGAAGAGGGTTATTTGTTATCTTTCCGGGTGGATTTTTGGTTTGGTTTAACCATTTTTCTTTTCCTCCCGTAATAGGCTCTTATAAGTTCAAGGAAAGTAGGACTTAGGAACGCGCACAATAAAAAGGTATTAGTTCTTTTGGTTCTAGATTTAAGTTTTTTTTTATATAGAATTTAAAGATCTGAAGTGTTAAGGTCGAGTTATAATAGAAATGTCACCTTTGCATAGCAAATTTCACTTAAGAACAAGTGCTATAACGTAATAATTTAGACTTTATGCCTGTCTTACTAAGAAGCTTAATGTCTCTCAGACAGTTGCATCTTTTAATGTTTATGATACATTCAACTGACTTGGTGCTAAATTTTAAATAATATTGTTACAGATTGTGAATATGTAGTCCGTATTTCTTTTAACAAGCACGTGCTTATCCCTTTCCAATCTTATAACACCACAAATGACAAAGTTTAAACATTGTTCTTTCTCAATTTCAACCAATATACTATAATACAAAACAGGGTACACAGAAAGTTCATGTCCGTTTCCTTCATGTTCTAAAAATAGTAACACAATATTAATACATCTGTACGTAATATCTGATATGATATCTTAAGATCTCTCTATTCTAGCCCACTTCTAAGACTTCCATCTTTACAAACAGTTTCATTAAATCTTTCCCCGTTCTCTAAATAACAAACTAATTTAAATGGATCTTAAGTGATCTCCATCACTTTTAAGAACAGACAATATCATATTAACAATCTCACGTGACAAACGTGCATTAAACTACAGGGTTAAAGACACTTTTGTCCGTATAAACCATACATTAAATTGATCCCTAATCCAGAACAAAAATCCCTGCGCTCCAGCAGGCTTCTACTTTGAATCTGATATTCTGTGATTATTATTTTCGACCTTTATTCTTTTCTTCATTGACTTAGTAGACCCGGGCTCGCGTGACTAGCTTGATATTGAAACAAAATGCCGTTTTACCTAACTTCCCTGTGTAATGAGAAATTTAATTCGAAATTCTTCACCCGATGTCATTGAAATTCGAGATTTTTGACGGAAGTCAACTGGATGTAGTAATTGTAAATAATCTCACGTCTGTTTAATTGGATTTTTCATTTACTAGAAATTTTTCTCAAAAGAATTATTTGATTATAAACTGTGTTGCGTTGACTTTTAATTTGGAATAATTATTCTTCGGTAGAAAGGATAAAATAGCAACGTATTCATACCATTCCGCCAGTCATGTATGTCAATTTTCTACTGCGACAAGATGCAAAAAATAGGACGTTGTTTTCTTCTTTTTGATCGATAAAAGTTTTATAGTCCTTTAATAAAAGTGCAAAATTCATCTTTGATCATTTAATCAGTAACATAACAAACACGCTTTTTACTCTTCAAAAGAGGAAATGCAAAAGCTTGATCGATGAAAACTGAAAACAAACATGAATACTTAAAACTCTGTCAGATTATTTTTTGTTAGATTGATTGTTCATAATGTCGGCTAATTTGTCTTACTTAATTCAAAGGAAATGATTTTATCATCATTTATCCATTTAGATATTATTCGTAAAAAATTAATACCCGGTTCTCGACCTGCACGTGATAAAAGCGATAAGCATTTTGGTAGCGAGATAATTCTTGTTCTTTGAAGTCAGTTGTTTACATTTAAAAAAAAGTTCACCATAAAAGGATATCACAGATCATTTGCTTAAACGATATCGGAAATATTGTTCAACCAAAATTTCTGCCGTTTTTAACTTGAATCAAAAGTCTCTTTTATCAAAGAATAATAATAGAGCGAACTGACCGCCGACACTGGACAAGGGGAGGGCACTTTAGTGTCCGACAAAGTATTATTTCTATGATATTGTTTGTACGTGTTGACCGCTGGTCTTGTTATGTACATATAGTTCACCTTGAGAAGGGAAAAAATATCGCCAAAATCACCAAGCCTATAGCTATCTGGTACAAATAGATTTGTTTCCCATCGCCTTGATGTGACTTTTTCATTTCGTTCAAGACAGTATATGCATAATAAACACGCAAACACCTGGCCGTGTCCCCAAGTCATACAGCGAAGCATGTCGTCGGTATGTTCATTGAAATATATTATCATAATATTTAGCATAAATGAAAGCAATATCTTGGACCATTTCCCGGTGAACTTTAGCGACCATTTCACATTAGTAACTATAATTATGTCTACTTACTAATATTAAAACAATATGGATTTAAGGTGATATAAAAGCGCTTTTTACGTCGATTTTATAGAAGGAAAATTCGTTACTTTACCTTTTTTGGCAGTGTCCTTACGTTCTTAAAGAGAAATGTGCCAAAGTACTCATTACATTTTAAGTTTCAAGAGTAATGCTATTTTCACAATTGCTTTTAACAGAGTTAATCTTGTAAAAAAAGTAATGTTGCATTACGATAGGCGGTTTTGCTTGTTAAAATTTTAAAATTCATTTCAGAAATTTCGAGCATATTCTGTGAAAACGGAAAATTACCTCAGATTGCCTGGAGAATTGATATTGGTTTCAAATCTTCTAGAACGCATAAATATGTGTGTTAGCTTGGTTTATTGCTTCACAGTTTCCATTTAGTTAAGTTACTGTCAATTTCCCGCGTGTGTGCCTCAGTTGCCTGACGTTTATTACTGACTTAGGATCGGAAAACTATTTCAGAGCGAAACCCCGTGGGTTCGAACTTATTTGTTCACAAATTATTCTTAACCTAGTCTTTAAAATCTTGATGTATTCTGCTACGATCCTCATCATTACGGCGCATTTTTTTTGTTTTCTGATGTCACAAGATAGATATGTTTTTGCTTTTTTGATATATGTATTAATGAAAGACAAAAATCACCTTAATTGTCATCGTATTTTCTAACAACGCTTGCAGCCTCATTTTTTTCATTAACGCGGGCGGAAAACATATCATTTCACGATTTGAATAAATTTACTTTGTTCCATACACGTTTCTCTTAACTTACATTTCTAGAAGAAATACTTTCATCCTCTCATTTTTCAAACAATTGTAACATCTATATGACCTTTTCGAAATCATCAGAAGAAATTTTATTATATCACGTGATCTTATCAAATCATCAAAATGGCCATTTACGTCGCGGCCTAGGTATTTTACGTGGTGTTATTTCACAATAAACTCTAGAAGCCACTAAATATCGGGGGAGGCCCACTTCATTTAGTTTAGTATGAAAGTTAAGGCAGGGTTTGAAACAATGCGGAGTTTTGTTCAGATTATTTCAAAAGTCATGTATAAAACGCAAGCATCTTGTAAGCGATACGTCTTTTTATCGATCAGTGTTAAATTTTTAGAAAAGGAAGATTTCAAAATAGTGCCATTATCTTTAAATTGCTATAAATTACGGCCGGCAAAAGGTCGGAATTATCTTTGCAGTAATTCGGTTGGCACAGAACAGCTGTTGATTTTCAAAATTCATTAAAATTTTGTGAAAAGAAAATGCGTGGTGGTCTTGTGTGTGTGGTTCTTTTTTTCACTTAAAGCGGTTGAAAACTATTTTTCATAGAATGGATGTAAAGTAATTTTTCGGATAATATATAGATAAGAAAAAAAGGTTGAATAAAAATGATTTGTGGTAAATATTTATATGTACATGCATGCATATTAAGATTTGAAAAACAAATACAAGGAAGAAAGTGGAATTATCTATTTTTTCAAAACGCATGTTTTTTCTTCTTCTTGATTTAGTAAAGATACTTGAATTAACTTCAAAAGCAATAAAAATACGAAGCGACAGAACAAAATGAAATATAACAAAATATAAAATTAAAAATAATAATGATTATTATCTTTTTAGAAAGTACAGTATTTTCAATTTTATTATATTAAGTATTTCTATATTTATTCCTAATAATTTTATTTATGATATTAATTATTAAATGAAAAATTATTTATTTATATTATTTCTTGTAAGATTTGTTTATGGAGTCATTTATTTAGTGTTAATTTTACTGTTGCTTTTTTAATGCATTTCATGAATGCGGCTTTCAATTATTCTGAACTTTATTGAAAATAAATATTTTATTCTGCGACTCGTACGTACATTTTTCAATATATATCAACAAATAAATTTTTATTTGTGCAAATATGCAAAAATTATTTATTTCTGCATGTTACTTGCATTTATTGTGGTGTTTATTTATTATTTTGATCAGATATATTTACAAAAAAAAATATTAATTTATGATTTATCTATTTAGTTATATCTATTGCTTGTTCATTATTTAAGGGGAAATTTATTTATTCATTTATTTATTTATTTATTTCTTCGGTTTATTCCTATCAGGGTTTTCTGTTCAATTTTCCAACACTGAAAATATATATCAACTGTGATAATAATAATAATTTAATGATGGAAAATACTTTAAAGCACGAGTTAATAAAAAAAATAATAACAAACAACAACAAGCTACTTCATCTGTATAAATAAAGAATTACACACACAGACAGATAATACGGGTAATCTTGTTTTTTAAAGAAAATAATAAACACGGGCCATAAACACTACGGCAAACTTAAAGGTTTTTAATCAAATTCAGAAAATATATTTATGGAAAGCAGGGAGAAATAGAGTCAGGAAGGTACATAGTCGGAGCAAAACTTCAAATCTTAGATATCTTGTATGAAAGTTTCTTTCAATACGATATCATTACGCCCAAAAATAAATCCACAAAATATATACATTTAATGATATTCGACAACTGTTTTATAAAGATATTGTATTAAATGTCAAAATGTTTGACGTGACGTTTAACAAGGAAACAGACCCGCAAAAAAATACCAAAAACTAAAATTCTGATAGTATAAAAAAACAGTAAAGATCTAGATGTAAGATATATGCGAAAGGGATATTCCACTCTCTGTCACCCAATCCGTTTTATCCATGCACAAAATTTGGCGGCATGTTCCTTCTAATTTGTTCAAATTGACTTTCATTTGATTTTTATGCCGTTTGTAGGGTCTCTTGGCATTTATACCCAATTACTTCGTTTTATTTCCTGTTTATCAGACTTCAGATTATCTGTACGGATTGAAACCACAATATTCTGTCTATGTGAATTCGGATATAATTGGACGGTCATGTCTTACTTATCTTTAACCATGATATATTCATTAAATTTGATACCGACAGACGGTAGATAAATATTGCTTCATAACCGTTTGAGTTTGTAAGGTTTTCCATAAATATCGATCGAGACAAAGTCAACATATATACAGCGGAGACCAAATTTTGTTATACATACACGCTACTTCATGAAGAAAAAAATCCGCTCAATTGCCTAACTGTAGTAGACGGTATTTGCCCTCCGGCCGAATCGCATCAATCAATGTTATCCACTGCGTTAAAATAGTCCCTGCTCAGCACGGCGTTCAGCCAATAAATTTTGCCTACCCCTGCGAAAGCAATTTACACATTGCTTTGAGAATAGTTGTCCAGCATCGATATAGCCCATTTTAGAAGAAAAGGGTTTGAACTAAGTTTTTTAAGTATTAAAAAGAAGTTTCCGATTATATCGCGTGGATTTCAAAGGGCGACCACTCACGTTGCCCCATCGGACATGTAAATATTGCTTTGAAAAGTAATAAAACGATCATCATATGGAGCCGAGGCTTTGTTAAAAGATGGAAAAAATATTAACGTATCTCACACCGAGTCTTAATGCCTGTACACCCTTTCTTTCTAATACAGAATATCGTTATCTTAATCGACATCCAGTAAAAGACTATCACAATTCCTGCTGTGAATCAATGTGCGAGCAACAAATATTTTTTTGTTTTGTAAATAAAATCGCTAAACACATTATTACGGCAACAAACAGAGATAAATATATAAATGATGACAAATTTGAAAGCAACCTATATACATTTTTCCTTAAAATACACGTTTGATTTATCTATACTTTAACAATATAAAATAGACGGCAAAATAAAGCTAATATGTCTCCCTTTTGTCACAGTTTCGTACAAAAAATAAAGTAAAATTTATCAAATAATAGAAATGCGTATACACACACGCGCGCATACATTGTCAATGTCAAGTTTTGTCGATATATTAAAAGAAATCTTAAACAGAACAGAACAGAACAGAACAGAACAGATAATTTATTCAGACTTGTACATGTGTACATCGTCAAATATACATTGAACATAATAAAACATCAATAAATAAAATCACAATGATCGAAGTTATACAGGATGTTCACATTTAACAGATACAGAGGATGAATTAATCTGTAATAATTGTTGATAAAGATAATCTATCTATTAAACACCAAAAGAAAATTTAAACCAGTTCACAAATGATGTGTCTGAGATTTTCTTAAGTATAAAAATGATTATGCCGATCGTGTTAAAAATATGTAAACAATATTTTAATGGATATACAATTACTGAAAGTCGAAAAGCTCGGACCAGATAAAAAGTTGTTTTTTTTTTTATTTCATTATAACTTGACCTACAGCTGAAAAAAACTCTGTTGAAAAATAATAATTTCAAAGCTATTTGAGAGAAAAATACTAATCGCAAATACAATGAAGGTCAGATATTATTGAACACATAGTGGGAACAATTATCTTTATCATTAACTTTGCACTTGGTGACATGAAAACCTGAAATAAAGAAGTATCAAATTTCAAAACAATTCACGGTTCATTATATACATAATGATTGTCCTTATTTAAAACATTTTAGAAAGAATTTCATGAATGATCACGTTATGTGTATTGATTCGCTTGTTTACTAGATTTTTTTTTCTCTATCTTCGGGAATGATTCAGAGTTGATATGTATAAGTAAATTAATGATAACAATACATGCATTCAATTGGGAAAATGAAGCTAAAAAGGAAAACAAAAAAATAAATAAAATCAGAAATAAGTAAACCGCACTCAATGTTTTTTTACAGGTCTTACTCAAAAAATGTTGTAAGCGTTACATAAATAAATATTTCTTCTTACCGCATGTTTTTAATTAAGTGGATACGAAATGTTCCATAACACTAAAAATACATTTTTTAAAGAAGATTTTATTTATATGTCCTGTAAACATTTTTAAAAAATCTCATACTATACGTTCATAATACGCAAAATAATATGAAACACACAACGGTATGTCAGTCCTGTAAACAAATATCCTGAAATGAAAAGCACATATAAACATTTGTGTCCCGAAATATACAAGAATCTTCGTAACATCCCTCCTGACTTTTACTTGTATCGACACAACTGTGCCCGTCCTGAAAATACAAAGAAAAAAAGTTATGAAAAAACTACAATTTGAGTATATGTATTAATAATTATAAGTTTCATTTTCTCACATAAGAATTCGAGTACAATCTTAATTCCCCCCCCCCCCCCCTCACCCACCAAAAAAAAAAATTGCCACCCATTTTTCATTGATTTAAATGAAACTAAAAAAAGAGATTTTATATGAAAAACAAACGAATTAGAATTTGACAAAAAAAAGTATCTTTATTTAAATGCATAAGCAATATTCATTTATTTATTTATTCGGATGCAAAGCGTACACAAAAATTAATTGATAATCATAATGCGCCGTTATCAATTGACATTTGTAAACAATAAAAACGATGCGTTATTAGATATTTCATATCTCAGATATATAAATTTAGAAAAAATGTTTCATCGACATATTTATTATCGATTTTATTGATAGTTTTAAGTAGTGTAATTACAGTTGAGATAAAAGTTCGCTATTACGTATTCTAAAAATTTCATAAAAATCCGCGATGAATCTCTTTGATAACCAGCAAACTCGGGTCGTTAAGTGTAGAACCCTTTAACCATATGGTTTGGTCGTAAAAACACTATCTCAATTTACCCTAGTCCAAATCGAATTAATTCCCGTATTCTAACTCAAGATTGTGCACAGTTATCCCGTGTGTTCCCGTCGTTTTTATTTTCATGCAGATGCTAAAAGTATGAGACCCAGTAACCATAGCAACCACGCGACAAAATGTTTTCAAAATGGAACAGCGTAATAAAACTATAGAGCTATACCAGTATACATATTTTTCTCTATTTCAAGCTGGTTTCCCCCCTCCCTCTGAACGAATCTAAACAAATTCAAGATACAGATTTTTGTGAATATCAAAACCGCGGAGTGTCGGCAATAAATGCCAATCTTTCTGGTCTTAAAATGTTGATTTCGTCTCGAATAGAGCCAGCAAATGCGGGCAAAATTCTTTTTCTCACTGTATGAAGCCCTAGATATGTCAAAAGCGGACAAGATGGAATATAACTAATGCCTTCAGCTCCCGCTGTTTTAATTCTGTTTGAAACCTTTACGACTCCCCGCATATTGGCTTCAATGAAAAGATAAGTATGTTGTAAATTGGAAACTTCAAGACTTGGATGGGCGAATTACATACATCATGTTTGCAGATCTTCAAGGGCTTCATATTCCAGGCGAAACTTGCAAAAAACACATTTAAAGCTCACAAAATACAATTCTTAGAATATCACATTAAATTCGTGTTGTTCAGTCATGTTTATATGTATTTTAAAATGAAAATGTCTAATAGGTGAGAATCTGTGAAATTGGCGGTGAAATAAATGAAAGCGATAAAGCATTTAAATTGCATTCGGAAATTAAAACTTTATTTTACAATTATTACCAGACGTATATGCCAAAACATTTATTTTCTTATGTGAATCAGAACTTGAATTGAAAAATGTGCTTTATTTCATCTTGCAATAAACACTTTCTATTATCATTTATTTTCATAATATAAATACTGTTATTTTGTTATTTCCGTTTATTTCCACCAAAGTATTTTTTTCATGCATTTTTCAGGGCCTATACACTTCTTTTAGGAAGATTTCCGTGTGTGAATAAATAGTCTGAATGCCAATTTACTAAAGAAATGTCTCAATTAGCATTTATGTTCCTACCATTACGGAAAACCTTCATAAAGTATAAGTTTTGCCATCAAACACCCAGTAAATAAAAGGGCAACTATCTTTCTGGTCATAAAACTAAAGTAAAACTAAAATAAAAACCAACATTTTATTCGTGTTTCTTACTCTCGAACGGGATGACCTTCCTAATAGATAAATTTTCTACTATAATAACAAGTGATACTAAATCTTAATGTTATTGGCAATTATAGAAATGTAAAATTCACACTAATTTTTTGATTTGCGCCTGGATAACCGTTCAGATAATATTTTCATTTGGTGTAGGGTTACTTTGCGAAACTATAAATATATATTTTTAGTTTTATGCGTCCATAAACCTCCAAGACCTTGATGAAATGATATATATAATAACACGAGCACTGTGAGAAAAATTGTTAACAATTTCGATTTTTGTTGTTTTAAAAAGAAATGCACATTTATTAGAAAGGCATATTTAAATGAAACACATTTTTGTTTCGTGTAGTGTGTTTCATTTATTTGTAAATACCACATATTTCGGAAAAAATATTGACTTGATTGAGATGTCTTGATTTGTTCATGGATACATGAAAATAAATAAATAAATAAATAAATAAATAAATAAATAAATGAATAAATAAATAAATTATACTTATGCAGAAACTACTTTCCGGGGTGAAACATTAAATAGGCGTTTTGGGTTTTGATTGAATTGCTTGCCGTATTACCATTTACGACAATCAAAGTAAAATGAATTAAACAAATAATTATCTGAATATACTTGGATGCAATTATTGAAATGGCAAAACATCATCCTAACAGTCAGACGTCTATTTTCCACATTCTCGGGTTTTTCGCACTTTGGTAATAACATAGCGCAACTGCTGAGAAAAATATTTTTATACAGAATATAAGCTGTGTTCACCATTTTTTCATTGATAATTGTAGCATTAACTTTAGAAACAAGGATTTGATTTAACCCCCTTAATCATTCTATTTATCTTTCAGTCAGTTCTTATCTTATTTTTTCTGAAGCTCCTGTGCCCAATTATACGATAATATTTTATAGGGAACGAAAAATAATATTTATGCCAATTTCTCACGGTAGCGACCGATACATTTCTATACAATAAGCTTATTGAACACATTAAAATGTCTGGACATCGTTTTTCGTGTTTTTGTTTACAGTTCACACAGTATTTTCATAGCTAAAGAAAACCAACAACATTGAAAACAACATTTTATGAAGAATATTCATGAGCAAGTTCTGCATATTTCAGAACAAAAAATAACAAGAAAAAAAATCTCGTTTTAGTCACATTAATATTTAAAATTTAATCTTTACAATGATTTAACTTTATAAAGTATAACGTCATCAAAAATAATTAGAACAAAAAAATGCATAATCACCCACGTAGAAGAGCTGTCATGGCGTTTTTCCCCAGTTCGCGATTTCGCTACAAGTAACCCGCCGATTAATGTGAACCATTATGTTTCTAAATGGCTCTTTCTATTGCTCATAATGTGAGGTAAATGTGAAAAAGACGAGATGTAAAATTTTGATAGTCCGTGAAAATGTTTAGTCAATCTACCGCGTTCACATATAAATTGCACAGAGATCAGTTACTGTAATGTTTACATTGTATTATTCCGCCGAACTCTTTTTCAATATGGCCGCTATCGTGACATTTTGCCGTTTTATGAATTTCTACATTGTTATGGGTAAGCGAACTGTTCTGTGTTCAGCGTTAAACGTTTTTGCTTCTTTTTCTGCGAGATGATATGGCACATTTAAATATCAATTAGTATATAATACAAGATTCTCTATTTTAAAGAGACATGTACTTTTGTTATTAGTATTCGCGAGAATTTTACCAGCTCATTGATTTGATGTTTTTAGATAGATACAGTATAAGGGAGACTATACCATTGTGTAATTATACAACCTTAGGAATCATTTAAATTGTAGGCTGGAGGGTGCAAAATGGACTTTTTGTTCAGATTTTCTGCTTTTGTACATTTTGTTTGCAAGAAAAAAAATCACTCAAATGTGAACGCCTTCGTGATTATTCATTTTTGACGTTAACCCTCTGAAATTTGCATAAGTAAACGGATTTGTCATCTTGTGTCAGAACTATATACGAACTGCTGGGCCTCATTTTACCTCACACATTTTGAAATTGTTAAATCAAAACAGAATTAGCAATTGTAATTAAGGCATAAAATTAATATTTTGAGAAGTATAGTCGAAGTTAAAATGTCTTTAAACTAAACGCACCCCCACCCCCAGAGCAGAGCGGGAAGTAGTTGTAAATGATATGTAATTAAAACTATAAACAAGCTTCTAATTTTTAGTCCATGCTTACTAAAAGTTATATCCATTTTTACGGAAATAATATATGAGAAATGAATATATGCTTTTTTTAAAAAAAAAGTCTTATTAAGGCTTTCATTTAATATATGTCATACCCTATCTGAAATATCTTTTTACATTTTGGGCAGATTCATGAAATACCTTATACATGTTTTATATAATATGCAAGTAGACACATGCATGAGACGAAATATGAATATCTAATATGTGCCAATGACTTTTTGGGTACAGGCGAGACCTACGTCTGGGATGAAATTGTAATCTTTTTTTATAAATCTGAGCATACTTTATGGTCTTTGATGAACAATCACCCTGTTGTAGCGAAATAGTGAATGCAGACGCGGCAGTACCGAAAGCGGAGAACGTCCCCAGTCACTGATAACAGTCAAAAAGTACTATATCACTCGAGCCTTTTAAATTTTAACACACTCGTGCCATAAATCACCAAGTCCATTGTAGGTAAATGTGAATTTAGAAAGCATGGCTTTCAATTGTAAAATATAAATTATATGAGACAAACGATAGGTGTGAAACAGTTTAGAACGATAAAAAGAATAATTATGTTATTGGTATTGGTGGTAAAGATTTTAAAAATGTGTTGAAAGTGATAAATTATTAAAATTCAGCTGATTCATTTTCATTTTGCACTCAAATTGATTCAAACCAGTGGCTCGAAAAATTCTATAGGTATTTTTTTTATTTACACATCTATGAAGACCATTTTTTATAATAACCATTAAATGATTTAAGTATTATTAAGGTGTTCATGGTATTCCCAAGGAGTTACTCTGATATGCATATTTCATAATAAGTAATTTAATTTATATAAAATAGCTTATATACAGATGTAGCTTACGAAAATACAAGTATCTAATTCGGTAACATATGCCTTGGAAAGAAAAAGTCCGAATGTTCCAATATTCTCTAAAATTAAAACTAAATCTTTAAGAAAGCAAAACAGTAAAAGTGGGTAAATAATTTGCATAAGCATTTTGTCAAACAAAACTAGAAAACGCAAGGCTAAGCATGAAGTGTCTCGAAACAGCATTGTGATAATTTGAAACACAGTTTTACATACTGACCGTATTTTGAACGAATTCAAAATTCTTTTCACTTGAGATTTCAGAATGTTTGTTTACGTATATGTTTTGCTTTGTTGTTTTTCACATCCAAACAAAAAAAAAAACAACAAAACAACAACACGAAAACTAAACACACTACAGACATGCATGTGGCGTTTTGGGATACCTTTAGAAACTTCAAAGCACACCACAAACCATATTGATTCACGATTTGAGACCAGACTAAGAATGAAATATTGTGGAAAGGAAGTAAATTATAGATCATTTGGATTCATGATTAAAGAACAATCTCAGATGGAAATATTGTGGAAAGCCGGAACATCATAGATCATGTGGATTCATGATTGCAGAACAATCCCAGATGGAAATATTGTGGAAAGCAAGCATATCACATACCATGTGGATTCATGACAGGAGAACCATCTCAGATGGAAATATTGTGGAAAGCAAGCATAACACAGATCATATGGATTCATGATTGCAGAACAATCTCAGATGGAAATATTGTGGAAAGCAAGCATATCACATACCATGTGGATTCATGACTGAAGAGCCATCTAAGATGGAAATACTGTGGAAAGCAAGCACATCGCATATCAAGTTGCAACATTGTTAAAATGAAACATTAGGAGACAGAAACCACATCACATACCACTTGGATTCAAAGTTTGGGACAAAACATTGTCTTTGACATGGCTGGAACTTATTAATCAGGTGCTAAAATTTTGAGACTCCATACGTCGTTTCTAAACATGGAACCTTGATTTTGGAGAGTCAGTGCGTAGGAACTTCTACAACCTATTGTAGGATAACGCCAATGCTGTCAAGTGAGTGAGTGAATTGGGTTTTACGGCGAATCGTCAAAAACTACAAACTTGACAATGCACAAATTAAGCCACATAAGGTCATAGTCAACATGTAGTTATAGAAAATAACTAAACAAATGACAAATTCTACTAAATATCCCTTTCTTGCTTTGTAAAAGACATACAATTGTATATACAAGTAATAGTTAGTGAGCATGGAATTAGTTTAAACACAAGAAAAGCCAAATTTTGAAGACGAAAAAGAAAGCAGCCACCTACAAGAAGTTTCAAAAGTCCTTTAATCTGATATATATGTTATCATCTGAACTTGAAGAAAACAGTACGAAACAGTTTTTATTCTGTTTACTTTAATTTTTGCCAAATGTAAAGACATTTTAAAAATCAAAGACCCGACATAATGCATGAAATACTCATTGGATATTACTTTCACAGAAAAACGGCTTTGCCGAACAATCGTACCTGCAAGAATAAAAAATCATTATGTATCTTATTCATTCCGAGATTATAGACCTAACTGAAAAATGCTGATGTACTTGCACGACAAAAATTGTGAAAGGGAATCCAGCCGACAAAAAAACCAAACCCAAATGGAAACATTTCTGCGCTGTCACATTAACACCAGTGTAACACCATGGCATATTTACCCTGTTGAACCGAGCGTGTGTTTTCATGCTTCACCGCTCCTTTCTCAGGGTTAGTGAGTCATGGATGAATTCAAATGAAGGTACTGGGAGCGGACACTGCATCCAACAAAAGGAAGACGTCACAGGGACATGATGGTGAAAACAATATTTCAGTTAAAGCTGCAGATAAAACCAGCGTGCGTTTTTTTCTTTAAACAATGAACAAGTTTAACTTTGACGGACTAAATATATCTCAAGGTAAGCTGGTCAAGGATGACTTCCAAGGAAAGTTCTTGGAGCTGGTACAACCTCAAAGAATATGGCAGCATTTCAGGGACGAGTCACAGCTGTAGCTAAAACCACGAAGGCATATACTTCATTTTTCCTTCTGTGTATTTGACTCACTCATTGTCTTCTCCGGATTGCCTTGAAGTAAAGTTTGAGCTGGTACAACATACAACAGTAAGGCGACATTTCGCGGACGCTTCAAGATCAAGAGACAAAACCCCGGAAGAACCACAGCTGTATATAAAACCAAGGAGGCTCAATATTTCCTCTTTTCTCCTCGCAGAAAAATGTGCTTCAAGTGTTGTTTTTTTACGGACGTCATTTTTAAGACAGCTTATATTTGATATATGATTCATGAAAATGACTGTCCACAATTATGTGTACATAGTACCAGCGAGCATAACGATTCAACTAGCGTAGAACTTACTTCTAAAGCTACAGAATGGCACAGTTAACTGCTAAATTGGACAAGAGCATTCAGACAAAGTAGCAATGTCTTTATATATGTTTGACTTTCTGTTTTCTACAGACTTTCAAAACCACCTTATATTTGGTTTCTATGTTTATCCATCATTGTACGCAAGATAATTTCAACAAAAAGGAACAGCGGTCAACTTAGTGTTTAGCTTTTCTTATTTTCAGCGTATAGAAAACGCAAATTCTATTCCATGATAATTATTCTAGTATTAATATTCTTTATGAATCCAGAGAAGCATTTTTGTTAAGAAAATATTAATTACAAAATGAATGCAAATCTATTTCACATGTACCAAAAAATCACAGGCATATAGGTCGAGGTATTTAGTTTGACATTCAGTTGTTTTAGTGACAGTATGTTCAACTTAAACTTCTTTCTATGTTATGCTTTGCATATTGATCAGGCCAACTAACTTTTTACATATAAAATATGATGACAGTTCTAGTATCTTTACATTTTGTCTTGTTTATGTATGTATGATTTAATGTCCTCCAAAACTAAACGACTTCTATGCCGTTGTTACAAACTTTATTAATTTTGTCCCCTTGTTTTGAACAACTGGCTAGCCTAGCATACCGATATATTTGTGCCACTTTAAAGAAATCTTACTATATGCCAGTTTATATGAACATATAGAAAGGATGGGTGGTTAACCATTAAATTCTTATAGGTGGCATACATCCATTCTAGTTTTATTGCCAGTCACCATACCCTTCATTTATAACCTTTATTTCTCTTTGTTGAGGACTTTTACATGCGACATCCATCACTTTTCAGCATTACATAAAGTTAAAGAAATCCATTTCATCTGATTTAAAACACTCATTATTCAAACTTTACGCTCCCATTATCATAAATTAATCCTCATTGAGATTGTACATGTATGTGCATTTTGATTGTTATTTTGCCTTAAATGTCACTTTATTTTGTTATAGAATCTAGATATGAATTTATAATGCTTTTTGTGTCATACTTGTGTATATTTGGCTCATTCTCTAAACGTGATACCACCTTTGGCCTTTCTCTCGGTGATGCCTTATTTCTTATGATTCTGTAAGTCTTAGCCGCAACGAAGCGGTTGATTGTCCATTCAAAATCATGTAAATATTGCAATAAAATGTGTCCATTTCCTTAATTACGGACAAAACGAGATGGCATGAACCAGTAAGTTTTCCTCAACTCTCATAGGCGCTTCAGTGATTCTAAATATATCCTAAATGCGAATAAATGAACGACATGACCGAAGGGTTGTTGAAAAAAATGTTACTTTAAACGCCCGAAACACTCATGTGAAAGATGCCATTCTTTGTTATGTGTGACAGATATTAAAACTTCCAAACCATAAATGTCCGTCTGTATATTCAAACCAACAAACAGTTTACATTTTTTTTTGTGATGTTTAAGATTTAATTATGTTAGTTTTTTCATTACATCTCTAAACGTGGAACAATGGAATTATGCAGACTTCAGAAGGAAATACAAGCTTTTGGAGGGCACGTAAACGTTTCCTTAATGAACTTGCAACATATGTCGTTTTCATACAAGATTAAAGTCAACTTAATAAACTATTGGTATCACTTTTGTTTCATACATTTATGCGGGTAACATGTTTTCTGTTTTTATATGTTCATGAAAGGAATATCAATAGCGAAGTAATGAAGTTCATATTTTTTTTTATACTACATACAACTGCATTACTGTTTACAGACATTAACAAGTACACATGTAACAAATTATATCTACAATATATGTGAATTAAATGTCATGTGTTACAATATATAAGCATAAATGACACTAAAGAAGTAAAATAAAATGAGAAAATGAAATGAAATTAACAAATAAATCAAGAAATGGCCCCATAAATTTCTGCAAGTTTTCTCGTTAAACATAGCATTTTAACAAATGGAAAATTAAACTTTAAATATATTCGCATTTGCATAACATAAAACAAAGTGAACTGACAATAATCACTAAAGTTATCTGTTTTCGTAATTATAGACATTTGATGAGCCCCATTTGTTTAATTGTTAAGCAGGTATCAGCATAAGATGCATTAGCTGTATTATGCAGTAATATATGTGGATTTCATTGACATAAAATACAATGTGTAATGCAGTGAAAGCTAAAGAGACATATAAATTAGGTTTGTAAACAAGGAACATTTCTGTCGTTTTCATCTTCCATAGTCGAGCCCGTACACCAAGTTGAACTTAGCTGTTCCTCCACTGAGGAGTCAGTACACCAAGTTGAACTTAGCTGTTGCCTCTACTGAGGAGATTATTAATCATATTCGTGTAAAATATACAAAGAAAACATTTCAAAATCAATCACAATATTAGCATGAATACATCATACAATGTAAATGTACATTAGAATAGAAATAAGATCACAGTTAGAGGAGACTGGATATTGCAATGTCATAGCTCAGTGCTCCACATTTGGGAGTAATTTTCCGAAGTTCAATAGAAGTATCCAAAAATGGCAAAACTGGTTATTGATAAAGATTTGATAAAAATATCTCAGGAGACTCTATCATAAGCAAGTAATTGAGTTTCATAAAAATATAATCATTAAAACTACTACTTAAAGTAGGACTAAAAACGTCCTTCTTTTGACATTAGGTGGCGTTGTGGATACCCTGCATAAATTATTTCAAGCAAAATGTCTAGAAACAGAGCAGCTGTCTAGAAACAGAGCAAATATATCACAAGATTGCATGTAAAAACTTTTTTCTTAACTAGGCATAATGAATGATATAATTCCTGTAAAAAGTGTTTTATTCCGAAATAAAAGAGGAAAACACATTTTTTTCTTCATAACTGAGATGCGTTGTAATATTGTCCTTAAAGCAATTCGACGGAAATTTGTCATTAAGAGCACGTGTGGGGACAACGCCTTTTAATTAAAATTTGATTTGCATAGCGTAAGTATACCTATAAGCAACAATAATACCGCGGGTTGTAACGTAAAGAAACGACTGACCAGAGATAGAGACGTTTATACAGACAATGAAGATATTGGCGGTGTTATGGTGGTCGGTCTGTTTATCAAATTATCATAATGTTAGCGTGGAGGGTCTTGATCGCGTTACGAAGTCAAATGTCGCTTCATTCATGTTCACGACGTCCAAGATTTACGGGCTAAATGAGTAAGTCCCGCCGTATGTCTTATTACCTATCATTTTTACACTACCGTCAGAAAATAACGTCATCAATTAAACACTCTTTAATATGGTAGACAGAGATTGATAAGTGAATATGAATTTTATACACGTGTGCACACATACACATATATATCTGTATATTCTCATGTATCTTCCTATATGCCCCTCTTTCCGTATTAAAATGTACTGCACGTATCTATATATTAGTATTAAAACTACGTTCATTTGAAATATGTGTACGCAATGTATACTTGAGAATGTGTTACATTGGCGTTTGGAGTTTTCGGTTGTATGTAAATATTAGTCTTAACGAAATTTAACTTACGTGTAACGAAATTTAACTTGCATGTAACGAAACTTAAGTGTAACGGAACTTAATTTACATGTTACGGAATTCATCCTTATGTGTAACGGAATTTATGTGTTACGGAACTTAACTGACGTGTAACGGAACTGAACGTATATTGGTACTTATGTGTAACGGAACTTTATCTTACGTGCAACGCAGTTTTTGTATGTAAGTATATTATAACTTGTCCTTAAAGAAACGCATTCAAAACCGCACACAAATGCCAGCTGGTTGAAACCATTTGTTATTTACGAATGATGGGACAACTAGGTCAGACCATATGAAATATGTCTAGAATCATAATTTATTAAATTACTATTCATAGATAGATGGTGTATGTATTTCGTTTCCTTTAAGACATAGCTTTGTGTTTTTACCCTTGCGTTCAATGGTTGTAATTCAAATTCAACATTTGCAGCTGACACCCATTATTTTGACTGACTTCACGGAGACGCAGTATGACATGATTGTAAACTGCTTTGATAACAGTCAGATCCTGTTGTTTGTTTTCTTTGATGCCAGTTGTTGTGTTTCCAAACGCATGTATGTTTCAAATTATGAACACATATACATAATCATTATATCTGACAAAGGAAGCTGACATATCCTTTCAAGACCGCGCAGTTTAGTTCTCCAAACAGATGTCCATATATGAGAGTTCCTTATACTGCCTTCTATTACGGTCCTTAATCTTACTTTCAGTAAAACACGCAATCCAGGATGTCAAACTTATTAAATTATAAGAAAACAAGGTTCTGGCAGTGTTATACCATGCACGTGATTACCGAACAATTTCGCTTTTTTTTCTACCGGCGATCCCTTGTTCCGATTCAAAGAGACGAATTTTCCCAGCAGTGGACTGGCTTTTCTGTAATTTTCTCAGACTTGGTTTCAGTCGATCATATGCAGATAGTCAAATATAGATTGGCTTATTACTTCCATTCTTTTTATCTCTTTCAGAAAGCAATCTCGGAACTAACCCCTTTACCATTCCTCTCGTAAATCTACCCTGTCCAATTTACGTCCGACAGTGCAAAAGGTTTGGCGAGTGGCCCGAGCTTCAGTGAACAAGAATCCAATACTGGAGAAATTGATCTCCCCACTCTGCGTTCAGCTATATTTGGGATTATTTCTATCGATTTTAGACTTCCCCTTAAGACTGGTAATCAACTTAGAAACACTTAGAGATCGGCGCGCTGACCATTGCAAGAGTATAATAGCTATCTTATACTAATACAGTTAATATGTCTCTAGAGTTGGGCGGAACACACCGCAATAAGGTTTATAGGAGCTTTGGGGATAAGTTTTGTAAAACGTTTCGTGTAATAGAAGATTAAAACTTATCTCTTTGGCCAAATACGGGCTCCTCGTGTAAAGAGATAACTAGAAAATTAAGAAAGGCACAAAGTGAGGAACAAACGAAATACACGAAAGCCACGGACTACTTTCAAGTTTCCTGGTGATGAATGAGAGGTACCGGAAATTTTGGTTTCTTCCGAGGAGGATTTCTATTTAATCCTAAGCTTTATACCCGTATATACACATGTGTTTCATGCAAGCTGAATACATTGCCATGTTTATGTGTAATATATATATTTTCTCATAGAATAAGACACGTTTGGGCAATCTCCAAGACAAAAGGATAGCATGTTCTGTTCTGTTCCGGGTTTCATTAAAATTTTCCATTTCTAAGAAAAAGGCTATGTTTTGTTCTTTTCTGGTTTTTACGGATCTTTTTCTATTTAACCAGTTAAAACAGCTTTATGTTGAGATTCGATAATGACCTAGTATTTTCATTAAAAATGAAAGCAATATTTGTTAGGATGCGAATGTGCATTTTATTTAAACAGAATTATCAGTGATATGCGCGTATTATTAAACTTATTTCTAAACTGATATCAACGATTTGACATTTTGAAGCCCGATGTCAAAGGAAATAGACATTTATTGCTTATTCCGCTCCCTGAAAATAAACAGGCAGGTTGATTTAGATATCTGATTTTGAAATTTCTTGTTCTTGTCAGTCATATCCACCGTGGAAATTTTTTTTTATTCTACCGCTTTTTCAACCACGTTACATTCTGCATAAAGAGAGTATATTTATAGATATGATTTTCCTTTTTTGCATTTCTGCCCCTAACTATTCATTATTTATTGACGGAAATTCATTACGGTAACATGTTTGGTATATTCTCATAGTCTTACTTGTATTCAATTTAAAAAATGCTTCTAATTAAATAAATTGTAAATGTATTTGTAAAAGTGGAAGCAACAAAATAAAATCTCGCAATGCATATCAAAGATTTAAAATATTACAGGCATATGTGTAAAAAACAACAACACAAGACTGAAATATTAAGACTGCTTAGCCTTAAAACTGTCTTAAATGTTTAAACTTTGGCTCCAGCGAAACACTTTCTCTCAGTCCGTGACGTCTAGGCGCTCGCCTAACGTTTTTATGACAACGTACCCAAGCTATACAGGGATTCACGCTAATTTTTCGACAGTAAATGCTAGTTTTGTTTATGTCTCTTGTATAGCATGAGCGTTGAAGATTTATGCCTACATCCATCAATTTCAGTTTTATCAAGCGATGATGATAATTTTGTCGTCACATATAACGAAAACCAGGAGCTTCCGTGTGTCAAACACTGCAGCAACCACGGGGTTCGTGGAATAGAGATTTAAAGCCATATATATGCACCAATGTTATTGTTGTTCTTTGCAAATATCATTCATGAATTAAAATTTGAAATGTTACGGTACTTATATATCAAATACAATTAAATGCGGACGTATAAAATTTATGTTTGTCGAACCCTTTATATATTTATAAAGATTTTTGTTATATAAATTGGCATATTTCATTTTATTCTTTTTTTATATATAATTTTATGTAAAAAAAAATAAGACCAAAACAGTGTTCTAGTTTAGAAGTAAAATTTTAATAGGAAATATATATGTGCATTTTTTTAGGCTTGAAAGGCAATCTTATGCGAAAGGAAAAAAATAACATAATATATATCCAAAATATATAAATAATTACTCCATATATATTATAAATGAATAGCTCTTTTAAGTGCCATGAAAACAAATTTAAAAGAACTTTATGTAATTACTACCAATTAAACAAATAATGAGAAATAAAACTGCTGACTAAAAGGTTGTAACTTGCTATGTTTTTCCCTGACATTCATTTTATAAACATGATAAATCAGGATAATTTTAGGAGACAATGGGGACTATTAGAATATTATGTGATTTTAAAACTTGCGATATTTCACATTAATATGAAAACATCTAAAGTTATTAAAGCATCTATTACAACACTTTACTAGAAAAAAATATAACTAAACATTTTTGTTTAAAGTTATTTTATATGTATATGTTTATTAGTACGATACAAGAATTCAACCGTCAATAAAATAGTATATATATCTACATGCCTGTCTTACCACCAACAGATCCAGCAGGCTTACTGGAGGACAGCGGTTTTGTGCAGGTGTCAGCTCATGTCTAATTAATACTGTGAGGTATTCTTTGGTCGCAAGACGACATTACCTGTTCAGGTAAATTAAAATAAAATCAAGAAAATGTTCTTTACTTTTTTTTCCTGATATCAAATAAATATAAACATATTTTTACATTGAAATTCAGACATACGGTTAGCCGTATTTATTATATGCAGAAAGCACATTAAAACAATTTCCTGTCACTTCTAGAACTGTATATTTTATGATGTAGTTATGTATATTTCACCCTCATTAATAAAGAATCCAAAATCTTCTGAAAATCGGCAAACAAAGCTTGTTATATTTTTAATATATCTGCAAAAAAAAACACCCTAAAACAAATATAAGACAAGTCACTGGCAAAAGAAAAAAAACCACCTCCTTAGAAATAAAGGTCTAAAATCTTGATTTCATGATATTTTCTAAATACTTCTCTTAATTATAAGCCGTGTTAAAGAAATAAGTTATGATTCTAAAAAAAGACAGATAATACTCTCGTTCCTATATTTATCATTTAATGTTTTAAATCACACTGCAATGTTAATATATTCTATAGTTATTATTATCTTATTATAAGAGAATTGCAAGTTCCTACATTATCGATTCCATTGCCAGCGACTTTCTTGAAAAATCATATATTTTCATTCGTCTAAATCACCATTAAATTGATAAATCTCTTTTAAAGACAATTTGTAAGATCATAAAGAAATAAAAACAGGCTTTGCTACAAAACCTGTATAAATTCTCTAAAACAGCAATGAAAAAGGAACCTTTGCGATATAAAACTCTCTGTTCGCTTAGCGAGCTTATTTTCAGTTATAGTCGTTACCGATGTAGAAAAACTCTGTGTGCGATACGATACGCTCATAAAAGCCGAACTGTATAGCAAATACTGCGCGCTGATTGGCTGGCGCGCTACGGTTGTGACTTGTATGCAAATGATTTATACAAGCGGACAGTGGGCAAATGAACCACAAATCACCGGTTTTACTACCATTGGTATAGGTCATGTAGTCAGATATTAAAACGTATAGTAAATTTATAACAGAAAAATGAACTCTTATTATCCTGCCTCGCTTTTTGCGCAATATTCAAGTGAAAATCATCATATGGGTGGAAATGTGGGATATAGTGCTGGAAATTACGGACTCTTCGCTTCACGATTCGCGGAGCAAATAGGATACCATAACACAGGTTTTAACAGTGATCATCATCAACGAATTGCAAATACTTACCCGGCACATCAAAATCATGATTCTTCTTCAATTTACGGACGCGAACATGCTCTTCATGGGACTCCAAACGCGCACAGCGGACGTGTTCCGAGCTATCCGCCGGCCGATGACAATTCACACCCCACCCACCGTAGTTTTACAAACTGTTCAACGGCGGAAGGCACATGGAATGGTACCTCAAATTCGCCGGATTCAACACACAACAGTAACAGTCCGTATTCCTCTAACTTGGACGCACAAAACGGCAACTGTTCAGTGC
Organism: Mercenaria mercenaria; assembly: GCF_021730395.1. Classification (NCBI taxonomy): domain Eukaryota; kingdom Metazoa; phylum Mollusca; class Bivalvia; order Venerida; family Veneridae; genus Mercenaria; species Mercenaria mercenaria. The sequence continues at coordinate 42,064,067 of NC_069370.1, forward strand.
TGCAAAAAGACTTAAAGGAACCTCAAAGTCCTGGTGAATCCTCGACGCCATATTATCCTTGGATGGGCATAGTAGGTAGGTAAACAAAAACTGTAATATTGACACAGTTGTGTGTGTATGTAACTTGAAGACATAATATTTAGGTTTATTTATGCTAAATTCTCGTTTAAATGCAATGTTCGTATACTATTTGATCTAGTGGTAATTGTTGTGTAGTATCGTGTTTAGCTTAGGGGTGTAATACGTTTTCAAATATATCAAAAAAAAAAAGACATTAAACTATCCTCTGAGCGTATCAACAGATGTTGACGTATTTTGAACTTTTGCTTATAATTATGCTTGTAAAAAGCATAAATGAATTGAAAAAAAAAATCTGTTACTTTTTATATATAGATATAAGCACAGTTTCATGATTTCTTCCAGTGTGTGTAATAATACAATATGCAAAATCTACATAAGTGATTAAGTGAAAGTGTATTTCTGTTTACAAAGAATCCCTGATATTTTCATGAAATAATAATTTTTAATGTTGTCACTTTATATATATAAAGACTGCGTTTTGTACTTACCAAACCTTTAAATAATCATTATCAGGTGAAATATGCACAAGCTGTTGAATGCTAATTTATACACACATCAAATTTGATACTTAAATTACTCATAACTACCAAACATTATGTTGAAATAAATGAATAATTTCATTTTTAACGGTGGGCAGGTTATAATTTATTTCTTTTTTTTGTAATGTTCATACAGTTTCCCTAAATAACCTAAATAAACGAGTTTGAAATATAATACTCCACTGTTACATAAAGCATATTGCCTCAACACATAGATTTCGTGCACGAAAAATACATTTTGTATGTTTAATGGCAAGATAATGTTTATATCCACCAGAACATAAACATCTGGGCAAAAATGATAACAAATTGTCAAGGGTTTTAGGCATATAAAAGCTCTACAACATTAATACGATTTTTATTACTTTTATTAAGACTTCAACCCTACTAATTTCTGGACATTATTACAGCCGTTCTGAAAGCCCGCATTTTGTGTAATAAGGGCAGAAGAGTTCTCATGTAACCCCGATGTACTAGGGGCTCATTTAATCCCCATGTTTTACGAGAAATTTGCTGATTTTATGTGCATCCATTTTGAAGACATAATCGCTAATTTAGCAAGGAGTCGTAAATAAGCCATAAACAATAAAAACAACATTAAGAACTCGGAATATAAGTCCGCCATTGTTGCAGCGTTATACAGTCTCTGTTTGGGTTGCTAATGATGGATTCTAGAGTTTTAATACCGAACGATGGACATAACTTTAAATCCAGAGGGCACGAAATAACGAAAAGGACATTTTCTAACGGTCAGATTTTTACCGCATGTCAGATAAAAGATTTGTACATATAAATATCATCCGATGGGAAAATGTAGACGTTTTAACGATGGCGGCGAAAATAAAAACTGTGTGATATTATAATGCAAAGTGAATAAATATATAGACTTTGTAGGAAAAGACTATTTATGCAGGTGTTGTAAGAGAAAAGAGAATGTATTTTAAGTTGACAACTAAGAAAAATAATCGGTCAAAACTGTTATTTGTTAACAGATGTATTTATCATTTATTTCTTTTAATCTGTTTGGTGTTATAAACAGACTAACAGTTAAAGCGAGTTTGTGAAAAATGCGAAACAGGTATAAATTTATGTTAATATTTTAGAGATAAAAACAATCTTTTATATGTACTTTTATATGTACTTATGAAAAACGTACATACACATTTGAATAAATTCATTCTGCACGTATAGATATATTTTATAAATAACCACAAACGGAACAAAATAGACAAGTAATGAATAATTTACAGAAGTGGTATGAATTGTAATACTATGAAATAAATTGCAAATAAGAAAATGTTTACAAAAAAAAAGAACAATTCACAATCGCTTTGGGTATAGTGTAATATGATCTTATCTAAATTTATTTTAAGTACAACCTAATCTATACAAGACAGTTAATGTAAGTTCAAAGGAAAGAGACAGAAACTATAGATAAATAGGCATTTTAATGAAAATTTGCTTGGCTATTTTCAAGTGCGCATTAGAGATAAAACTAAGCTAAACTTAATTCTAAAAATCGATATTTAGAAGAAACTTTGCGTCAGGGTCAGTTTGTTTGATTCTAATTTTAAGTCATGTGCAATTTTTTTGTCAGATTAGCTGTTAATTACGAAAATAATATTTTTTCGATTTTTATTGCTTTAAATACATTAAAATTCCTTTGTTGAATAATAAAAAATGGAATAAAACGCTATCTATTTATATTTTTATACTTATTTTTTTGTCCTCACAAAAAACAACACGTTTTTTTTTCTATATTAAACTAGCATCTTTTTCCAAAAAAATAAAATGAACATGAAAATAAATGGATAGGTCACTGAAAGATAATAGAATATATATAGGTCTTTAAAAATAATAAGCCAGGCTGTAATATTGATGTTAAAATATATATTAAAATTTGCTATTACATATTTGCTTTATCATTTTATTTCTTTTTCCCCATTTTATTCATTCATTTAAAACAGTCTATTTCAAATGAAAAATAGTATCTTATTAAAATGATAAATGTAAATAATAACCACGGCATATGTCTGTCGTTTACCCTATGCTGCCATCATACGGGGTGGAAAATTGAATCGAAAAATCAAACACGCATGCATTCGGGTGGCAATGCCGACCTAATGTAGCATGGGTGTCGATCTAGTAATGTCAACCAAATTACACCCTTGAATGTTTTAAAGTCATAAAATATTGATAAAATGTTAGTTTTATTATATCTCCGCAATATGTATTCCGTCATGTGTACCGTGTACAACATGAATTATTGAGGTAATGAAATATTTACTCATTGACTTCTCAAATATTATTACGAAGCATTTTGAAAGGCAGTATAAAAAGAAGTAGCACTTTACTTAAAAACTGTAAAATATTCGAAACAAAAATAATAATAAAAAATTCACAACAACTTCCAGGATGATTGCAGATAATGAAGTCAAGGCTGCACGTTTTTCTGTCTTATCTTAATTCCCATTTATAATTGCAATTGTGTTATTTAACCGTTAAACTATGCAGCGGAACTTCGCCCAAACACGTGTTTTACAGTGTATAATCGAATTTAATAGCTCTGATTTCAGAATCTAAACTACAGGCCGTAAAATATTTACTTTTATTACAACAAAACGTGTTCTTGTAAACGTAACACGTGCACTTTCATTAAATTTTACCCATGAAGAACACGTGCACATGCTTTAAAACAAATACTGATCCAACTGTTACCAGATATATGTATTTTTATTAACATTATTTTACGCAAAAGCATCTGTGAAAGTACAATCAGATTCACTTTTTTTCAATTTCATAAGCTATTTCTTCAGTGGTATTTCTAGTTGCTGTATTTGTTGGTATTTCCAGTTACATATCGCCTTTGAAAAAACACAACATATTTTTCTGCTTTATGTTTAATCAATACAAGGTAACACGCATTTGTTCTTCGTTATTATTTTAACGGTTGCCGTATAAGTTAATTTACATAAAAGTAAGTAACAAAAAAATCAATAAACTCGCAGAGTGAATGTTTTTGCTTTATCTATTTTCTTCCTTTTCTTTCAATATTAGATGATAAAGTCGCAGCGAATGTATTATCTGCTGTTCAAAAATTAAGAAATAAATCCTTTGAATTTTTTTTGCTCTGTCTCAGTAATGTAAAATGTTTACAAGACATAAGCGGTTTTTTTTTTGCTGTTTTCATACAATCTTGGTATGTATATGAAATTCTAGTTAGCTAAAGCTACATAAATTTGTGGGTAAATTACATGTACATCTATTACTTCAAGCATTGAACTGTTCTACGCTTATTTTTGTTCTTTTTATGTGACGCTTACTTTTTCTTCTTTTTTTTTTTAGATGAATTAGACTATATATTTAATATTTATGTTCTTAAACATGTAATATCTGTCTTTAATTCTTTTCTCACAATTCTGTATAAAAACACAGACATATAAAATTATCTCTCTGCATTTTTCTTTCTTATTATTGTTAAAAGAAGAAATAGACAGGATCATATGTGCAGAAAGCTGATATAATTTCTTACTGTTTCTTCGGAATCTTGCAAATAGCAAAAGCAATGTATATTTTCACATCTCATACCGCCTAGCTGTAAAATAAAGCCAAAAGGACCATCATAATATTCACCAAAAGTCGCAATAATATGGGGTATATGCGTTCAAATCTGAGTACTACTAAAGGAATATGGCCTTCCGTTGTTTTCGTTAATTGAAGGTGGGTTTTTTTTGTGTTTTCTGTTCTTTTACCTAAGTGAATTACCTTTTTTTTTGTAATTTGTAGTCACAAGTGTCTTTTTTACTTTTATCTGTGTAATTGCACATGCTTTTCCTTTTTGTCTATGCATTGCCTTTTGTCAGTGAATTCACATACTAAGTTTTCTTCTGTGTAGTCACATATATTTGCTATTTTGTCTACATAGCTACATATTTGCTTTCCCTTTGTCTGAATAATATATCTCGCCCTTCCGTCTATGGATTCACAAAATAACTTCTTTTTTGTGCTGTATACATGAATTGTTTTTATTATCAACATTTGTTTCTAGTTTATAATATCAAACAAACCTCAATTTTAATGTGGTTGATCGAGAAGCGCACACATACATAAATTACAGTTAAATATTCACATACAAATCATTATTATGGTTGCATGTTACTGAACAACAAGTGTGTTGATTTAGTAGGCCTACATATTATTAAATTTTATATGGCATAATATTCATCTCCAATGTAAATTAACTGAACTACACATTACAGAAATAATAAATAATACTTTAAATAATGCACTGGAAACTTGTAATTGTACGTTGTTACAACAATAGGTCACACACAGACTAATTCAACCACGGGGGCCTAAGGCACCAAAAGGACCATAAAGATGTTTTATGTGACTAGGTGACAGGCCAAGAACAGAAGGTATAAGAATTGTATGTGTCGCATATAACAACGAAGAAGCAGTTTAATATAATGATAATGTTAACACAGGAGCTGTTAGGTGTCAATAATTATGGCCATAAATTATGAAAATAAATCATATTTTGATATTTGGGTGTTGATTTTTCATCACTGGCCTGGGAAAATGTAATAGACTTTGTTAAAAATATGACACTAAAATGCCATATGATTTGACGGGTTTTGCAGTTGAAAATCTAAACATGTCAAAAATGAAAAATCATTTTGTAGCATTTATTTTGCAGCTGCTGACAAGAAAAACAAACTTGAAATTGTTTTCAGAGAATCTATATGCTCTTGATTATTAAGATTAAAAGAAGACATGTAAATAATTTATGTCAGCCATTTTTTATGTAAATTAGATGCTAAACAGTGCTTAAATACTCCATGTATGATGATTTTGTTTGACATAAACATTGGGTGATGACAGAAATTTACTGTATTAAATTCATATTTTAAGACAAAAACTAGCTAAAAATGGATGCAAAACATTCTGACAGATTTAACTTACAGTCAAAAGTAACGTTACGTGTTTGACCCATAAAAACTTGTAATGCACATATTTTTCAAAAATACAAAATTTATTAAAGAAAAATGTACTAAAAGGAATTTTCTAGTGTGTATAAAAGTTACATGACGATTTTTTTTAGTTTTAAAATATCAGAAATTGAAAAACTGCAAGAAGAAGAAGAAAATGTTAATGTTAGCACATGTAATTTCCTTACAATTGAATATTATTTTTTTTTTCAGAACATAAAGATTAGGCGTTGGGTTGTTCCACTGTAGGACTGAAATATGTTTCTCCAAGTGTACACAAAATAAAATATATTCAGGGAATGTCAAATCTGCTTTTATAAAATATGTAAAACATACAATTTTACCTTTTATTACATGTTTTTATTATTATTAATTTTACCCCCGTAACGTCACAAACAATATCATGACGTCACTATGTTAATGTTGAAGAAAGTAAACCGGTTCCTTGAAAATGTTAAGAGTTCTTTTTATATTTTAATATGGAGTGAAGGGCGTATAATATTTTATCGACATAAGAAATTTTCAATCTAACTCTGTATTGAGGTTAACTTCCGCGGTCAAAGGTAGAAATTCTATATACGTATATGATAATCGAGATATATTCCAACGTTATAATACAGTAAACCAGTGAAAGCAAAATAATAATAAAAAATAAATAAATCATAGCTCTTACTTATCATTAACATTTATAACTTCGTGTTTCACAATAATAGTTTAATAGTATGAAATGTCAACGTTCTTCAAAAGGTGCTTGTCCCAATAGTGCCCTTAACATTTCAATTTCTCATGATTAAATTGATAATTATTTCAATATTTTGAAAAAGAAGTGGAATACATAAATGTAATAAATCATAATAACAATGTAAAGATCATGCCGATAGTTTCATCGAGGTCTAAACCTTTGGAAAAGTGAAAACAAAGTGCTTTTTAAAAGGCGATCACCTTCCACCCTTGTAATTTAGTATATTTGAAAAAAGAACATAGTGCACGAACGTACAAAGGCTGCAAATAGATTATAATCTGTACAGGTCTTTTCACCATAATGAGAAAATCACAAAGGTCAACAATAATCGTGTGTAATGTCATTTCAAATGCGAAACAGCAGAACAACAGATTGCGTGCAAAGTGGAAATATTTGGCAAAAGGGATTGCTTGAAAATCGAGTAGACACCGTAGGTGTAGGAATGCAAAATGTTGATATAAAATATTTATGACGTAGCAAGGTTATAGCGAGTAGTAACTAGTGATTATTGCTTATTATTTTTGTGCAACACAATCGAAGCTATCTGGCGTAATGATAGGTTGAACAGTGGCATGCTGGGACAAGATTAGCGAGAGTCAAAAAGTCGGATATGATTTAGAAAGGAAAGAGAAATGTTCCAAATATCTTGTTAGGAAAAAGTTACAAATGAGCCGCACCATGAGAAAACCAACATAGTGCATTTGCGACCAGCATGGATCCAGACCAGCCTGCGCATCCGCGCAGTCTGGTCAGGAACCATGCTGTTCGCTAACGGTTTCTCTAATTGCAATAGGCTTTGAAAGCGAACAGCAAGCTGGTCGCAAATGCACTATGCTGGTTTTCTCATGGCGCGGCTCAAATGCCATACATGAATCAGCGTTCGAATGTTCAGCTTCATAAATACATCTTCAGCATCATGGTTGTTACATTGTTATTATTATTGTTGTTGTTATTTTGTCAGTATGGTTAAATGTAGTTAGTATAATGTGTGCCATATTGTGCACAGCATCTTCAAAGCTTAGTTTTCTTCTCGTTGTCAATATAGAAGTAATAAAATTTATTATGTGCAATACTAATTAATCATCATATACAGTGTGGTGAAAATTCAAGTGATACTGCTGGCTAAATGGAAATATTTCTATTTGTCATTAGACACTACAGTTGGAGATTGTTTCAAATCGGCCAGCATCCCTTCCTGCACCTCTTCGCATGTTTTTATGACGTCATTTGGTACGCAATATTACCAGCTTAAGGATAATAGATTGTTAAGAAACATGACTACGGTTTGTTCTCAAAAATGTTCTATTCCAGACACGAATAGCCACTTTATCATATCTTACAGGTTATCTGTGATGTAGTTAAACAAAATCAAGACCCGGTACACATTGTTTTAATGCACCCTTAAAACACTTCATTATACATCATTACACAAATGTTCTACATCCGGACATCACTGTTGGGCAACTATTTTTTTCTTCCGTCTAACATTACTTTCCCATTTTTAATAAAAAAAGTATCACTTATATGTTCAGTTTTTACTTGGTTGTGCTTTTTGTTGTGTCAGAATAACAACACTGAGCTGAGATGACAAAATGGTAGTACTTTTGTTGTTTGCCACTGGCGTAAGCCTTTTATATATGTGTAAACATTGATGAGTCAGGTATTTTTTAATGCTTTCTGTGTTTTAGATACATGATTGACGTACAAAAGATGTTTTAGGGAATACTGATTACAGTTCAACTGACCCCTTTGATTATTTTGTCTTTACTTTGTCCTTGCCGTGTAAATTCATTCACCCATTTGAAATATTCCAACACATATTTATTATTATAAAACGAAAAGTGAATGGAATGAAGACATATTAGTGTTGCTTGTACACACACATGTAATTAACACTATCAAATACACTTTGTTAAATCAAAACTAAACTTTGTGATACTTTAACCCAGTTTATGAACCAAGGAGCTGCCTAATTAAATTATTGATTTTATGCCATAGGCAAATATGTGAATAATTTACACACGTAAGGCACACGTTAAATCAACCTCTCATTAGTCAGTACACGAAACACATAAATGATAAAGATATACAAGAATTACCATGTAATGGACACAAGAAGGGAATAAGTCTAAGTGAAGCAATCTATAAATAAAACCCAGATTGTAAATCCTCTTATTGAAATCGCTCCGAACAAGACAAAGCTTGCGTGACACCAAGTCGTAAGAAGAAAGTTGAGCTCTCCGCTCGATTGACAGATTTATATTCAGTATGCACGTCTAGAAGACACATGGCAATCAAATTTCTACTTGATGCCGTGTTGAATATAATATGAACGCATAATGTGTTCTTGTAAAACGAAATGAACTGTGTTACATATAAAACTATCGATTCTTTCACTTCTAACATGAAAATCTAATTGGTTTTTATTCTACTGCGGTTTAAGAGCAATAAAAAGTCTGGACTCGTGCAGCGGGTAAGAATTTAATATGGTAATGACTCAAAGGGACGGAAATATTCAGTGGTAGAACAGAACTCAAAGGACCAGTTGTATCCTATGGTAGAACTCAAAGGTACAATAGTATTGTATGGTAGAACTCGGAGGACAAGAGTATTATACGGTACAACTCAAAGAGACAGTTGTAGAACTCATGGGGACAATAACAAAATATTGTAGAACTCAACGGGAGCATAGCATTATATAGTAGAATTCAATGGGACAAAAGTACTATATGATGGAACTCGAGGAGATCATGGTAATACTAGTATATGGTAGATTTCAAAGGGATAAAAGTATTATGTATTAGAACTTAAGGGGACAGTAGTATTATGGTAGAACTC